>NC_081557.1:198292450-198592450 GCF_022355385.1 Mustela nigripes
AAAGAAAGAAAGAAAGAAAGAAAGAAAGAAAGAAAGAAAGAAAGAAAGAAAGAATGAATGTTAGAGAACACTTTCAAAATCCAAAAAAGGGCCAGTGAGCATGCTGCCCTAGCATCAAGCACAGTGCTCTCCCAGGAACCTCACAGACGGGAGGGTATTAATCATAGAGGGGGTCCCACAGCAGCACCCAGGGAAGGGGAGAGAATTGCCTGAGCAGCTTTGCCAGACTATCATTCTCCTCCTCCCTCTAGAGATTCTGAGGTTGAGCTACAACTAACAGTCTGGAAAGATGTCCAAGATATGTTAAGGCAAAAACACGAGATGCAGAAGAGTCCATTAATAAGATCCCATTTCTGTAAATAATATAGCCATAATTACAAGTCCCATTTGCCCATATCATTACAAATCATTACATGCCTAGAATGGTATGGAAGAACATACAGTAAAGATAAATAGTGGTTTTCTCTAAGGGATGGTGTTATGAAGGTTTTTCTGTCTCGAAGTACAAGATGGATTATTTCAAATTATCAATCAGTGTGTTTAACCCCTGAACTAGACTCACCAAAACCCTTTATGAGTGCCCTAGCTTGAGTCACATACAACAGAATAAGAAAAATGTTACCAATACTCAACTTTTAAGGGAAAAAAAAAAAATGCTTCTGTTTTCTGCCCTAAATCTAGGGCAGGGAGATTTCTGCCGTATACTGACCGAGCAAAGGTTTAAGATTGAGCAAGACTGGAAGAAAATACCCCATGGGCTGCCAAGAAGACACACAGGGGTCACCACCAGGGACAGGAGAAAGTGACAAGGAGAAATTGTGAGCTCCATGGAGGAAAGTCTGGCCGGCTCCCAGGAGCTCCAAGGAGCTGAGAGTGACCAGGTTCCTTGGTGAGGATGATCCATGGCCAAGGGTAGCTTGTCCCCTGTTGATGTTCATCTTAGAATTATACTGATCTACTGCCCCCACGTGTACCCAGCACTGTCCCATGCCTGCTTCCTACCCACCTCCAGTAGAAAACTCCCAGTATCTAGTTCAACAACACTAAATATTCATGACCTATCACCTTGCCCCAAATCGGATGAACCAAGAGCAACAGTGATTATAGGGGAAAATAATGCCTTGCTATGAACTAGATGAACGAATTTGCAGTTACTGCCAGGATGGCAGCGGGAACATATCAGTCCTGATACATGAACGTTTCATCGTGTTTTCCTTTTTTGCTGCATGCATGTACCACTTGGTGATGAGACACATGTTTTAGGGACACCTGGATGGCTCAGTTGGAAGAATGTGCAACTCTTGATCTCAGGGCCGTGAGATCAAGCACCACATTAGGTATAGAGAATACTTAAAACTAAAATCTTTAGGGGCACCTAGGTGGCTCAGCCAGTTAAGTGCCAACTCTTGATTTTGGCCCAGGTCATGATCTCAGGGTCATGGGATCAAGCCCCATGTCTGGTTCTGTGCTCTGTGTGGAGTCTGTTTAAGATGTTACTCCTTCCCTCAATCCCTGCCTCGTGTTCATTCTCTCTCTCTCTCTCTCTCAAAAATAAATAAATAAATAAATAAATAAATAAAATAAAGTACAATCTTTTGAAAAAGAGAGACTTTTTAAAAATATTTATTTAGAGAGGGACGGAGAGAGAACATATGTGTGCATATGCAAGGGGGGAGGAGGAGAGAGAGAGGGAGAGAGAGAATCTCAAGCAGACTCCCCACTAAATGCGGAGCCCAACCTGGGGCTCATCTCATGACTCATGAGATCGTGACCTGAGCCAAAACCAAGAGCCCAACACTGAACCGACAGAGCCACCCAGGTGCCCCAAAAGGAAACATGTTCTGAAGGATCCAGTATGATCCAGTATGATCCAGTATGATTCACCATTCACTATTTATCAAGTCTAAACTCAACATTGGTTGAGACCTTCCTTCTGTCAACTTCCTATCAGACCAATCCAGTGTCTAATTCATGCCCCGATGATGCCTTTTCCCCCATTCACAGGTACACAAACACATGTGTGCGTGAGTGTGCCCCAGGTGATCCCGTCTTTCCATTGCATGCCCAGGCTCTCTGCCTGGGTACCCTCTTCCTTCCGTCACTCTCATCCCTTTAGTTACTAAATGCTGACCGAATTTCTCTGTGGCTTTTGAAAACAACCACATTACTTCACAGTTACTTGATCTGCCATTGTTTGTCTTCACACAACCTGAACCGGGGATGTCTCCTCCGCAGCCATGGTTGGTTTTCACTGCTCTGTCATAACACCCCATTCAGCACTGTCCACCGCCTCCGACACAGGATTGGAGGTTAACTGCTCCTTTACCAAATATGATCACTCACTAATAAACTAGAATCTAAACACTGTTTCCAGAAAGGACATTTTTAGACTGGAATGGGTTGGGTTTTTTTAAGATTTTTATTTATTTATTTGACAGACAGAGATCACAAGTAGACAGAGAGGCAGGCAGAGAGAGAGAGAGGGAAGAAGGCTCCCTGCTGAGCAGAGAACCCTATGTGAGACTCGATCCCAGGACCCTGAGATCATGACCTGAGCGGAAGGCAACGGTTTAACCCACTGAGCCACCCAGGCGCCCTGGAATGGATTTTTAATACTTCCTGGTCGTAGTTGTAATAAGACTCCATTAACAGATTAACAGACAGTGGTGAGGCTAATTAGTGACATGTGCACAGAAGTTTAGAGTTGACCGGGATCTGTTCACATTTGGTTTTCTTACAGAATCTCTGTCAGACCTCTAGGAATGGGATAGCAGAATGTGACTCTGCCTCCTTCTCAACTGAGGTGCCAAAAAAATGCTATCTGTGGGGCGCCTGGGTGGCTCAGCCAGCTAAGTGCCTGCCTTCAGCTGAGGTCATGATCCCAGGGTCCTGGAATCAAGTTCTGCATCAGGCTCTCTGCTCAGCCAGAAGCCTGCTTCTCCCTCTGTCTGCCACTTCCCCTGCTGTGTCCTCTCTCTCTGACAAATAAATAAAATCTTTTTAAAAATTTTAAGAATAAATAAAAATAGTACCTCTCAAGATGATTGGCACACACCACTCCCAGCATGTGCATAAAGATGGTCCCAGAACCCTTTCCACAACTCTTGGTCCCTGTATTGATATGGGTATGAAAAGAGGGCAGATAGGTACAAGAACTTTTCGGAGGTGTTTTGATGAGAATCCCCATAAAGATATCTTCAGACAGAGCTGTGGTGCTCTGTGTACCCAACAAGATGCCGTATGGAATATGTGTGCACTACCCAGAGTGGTAGGAAGACTTCAAGAAAGCACATTGAGCTAGGGTTCTAGGTAGGCAGCTCCTTATGTTCTGAGCAGAGCGAGTGACTCTCAGAAGAAGGAGTGGTTGAAACGTGAAAACCCAAACTGCCCTGTATTCAGTTTGCTTCATGGGTCTGACAGCCAAATGAAGGTGAAAAGGAAAAGAATTTGGCTGGAGAAGGAGCTTCAGGGCAGCTCTGGCCCCCTCCCTGTTGGGTCAGGGGCTTAGGAAGCTGGAGAGAAGGTAGACATTTCTGGTCCTGCTATGGTCACATCCCGACTTCTGTGGCCCGAGTGTTGGGCACCAAGTAGTACATTCCCCAGCCTTGACCTACGTGTGGTTCCATATCACTGAATGGGGATGCAGCCCAAGGAGGCAGAACCGTTCCCCATTTGAAGACCAGGCCATGTTACCTCATTTTGAATAGAAAGACTGATACCTCTTATGGTTTGTCTTCCTCTCTGGTTTCCTCTTGCTTCATTTTGTTCTCCCTTCCCCAATGATCCTCTGAATTGTGTAAGACTGATGAATCACAGACCTGTACCCCGAAACAAATAATACATTATATGTAAATAAAAAAGAAAAGAAAGACTGATACCTATCTCCTTGCCTAGAGGGAGAGCAGAGGAGAGGGAAGGGGGAGGAGGGGAGGGGGAGGAGGGGAGGGGGAGGAGAGGCGTTGCTGGTAAAAAGACTTTGGAAGTATCAAAGATAAAGTCAAAGCCATCTGCTTCCTATATTATTCTATTTCTGGAGATGAAGTTTGACCCAAAAAAGTGTGTCAGTGAAAGCACTCACCTCAGTGAGTGTTTCTGCATTATTTATTGGAGGGTCTAAAGTTGAATGCGTGCAGGGCACCTGGGTGGTGGGTGGTTAAGTGTCCAACTCTTGGTTTCAGCTCAGGTCATGATCTCAGGGTGTGAGATAGGTCTCTGCACTCAGCGTGGAGCGTGCTCAACACTGTTCCATCTTCTGCCTCTCCCCCCCAAATAAACAATAAATCTTTAAAAATAAATAAATATGAATGTGTGCCTTACTATACACCAACATCACTTTTGCAAAGGGCCGTATGGGCCTGGACTAAATGTGGGATGTCTATTTAGCATGATAGAAACTAGTAGAACACCATTAAACTAGGAGTGGGAGGAGGGGGAATATTATCAGACTAAATTCTCTTCCTTAGTAATAAAAACAACAAACCTGTTAAAAATAACTGTGCCACATTCAACTTTGGGAATCTCAATTTGATTTCTTTGAAACACAGCAGGGTTAGTCCCCATTTTTGTAATGAGAACGCACTGATTTTTATCTTACTATTTCCAATCATAAGCTTGCAAGGTCTCTAGATAAATCTCTGCCTCGGGGAGGGTCAGTCTGATATCGGCAGATCTCGGAATGTGACCCCCACAAACACAGAAACTAACATGCCCTCTCCATGCCGAGCCCACAGCAGGGCTTTCATGCCATTCTTTCATTGAACAAGTAGACTGAGAACTCACCATGTGCCAAACATGATGCCAGGAGCTGGGCATGAAAGAGCAAAAAAGACATGCAAGTCATCTGCCCTCCTCGTACAGTTCCAGAAAATTAATTTGGAGAATTAGCTGGAGATCTACGACAAGTAAGAGATTTCAAAGGAATTGTAACTCAACATCAAATTAAGTTTAGGTATGCGGGTTTGGGGGGTTTGGGTTTTTGTTTTGTTTTTTGTTGTTTGTTTTTTTTTTTTAGCTACCCATACATTTTGCACATAATAAACAATCATCGTACAAAGAATTCATCAATAAGGGACCAAAAGGTGCCTCATAAGTAGGAAATTCCAGCCCTTTTTGTTACATGGCCCTGCTAAGAAAATAATTGATATTAAGAATAAATCAAGAATGTAGGTAAACGTATAGAGGTGGTTCTGTGTAGATTCTGTTGTTGGTTCTCACCTGGCAATTGTTGTCCAATGTTCTATGATTCCTTTTACCCAGGGAACATGGGAGAATGTGGGAACATAAAAGTCAGGGCAACAAAGAAATATATTTCTGTCCACCAATATTTCGTACTTCAACTCACTCTCGAATAGGTAAATACTTTTTAAATGGAAGAAAATTAGTCTCTGCTTTTCCCTTAACTCCCCTTCCAAAGTGAAGGAGGTTTTTCTGTAAACTTGTCTCTCTAACCTGCAGATTCTGTCTCAGTGAATCAATGAGAAAATGTTTTTGACAAGTCAAATGTTCATTTTTTTTTTTTTTTTTTTTTTTTTTAGGGGAAAAATAACCCTCTCTATCCAAGCTGCCAAGATTGTGGCTTAGGTGTCCTCCGTCCCTCAAGCTATCAATCCGCATTTCACTGTAGATGTTGCCCAGATGTCTTGGTCAGTGCACATTAAAGGCTTAGTTTGCTGGCTTCTTAGGAAAGAGATTTAACATTAGCACATGTTAGATGTTAAGAAACATCCTTCTCCACTGAAAGAGAAATTTTATTTCTCAGGGAGAAAAAAATACAACATGTAGTCACTGGGATGCATTATGAACCTGTTATTGCATGTGGGATTTATGATCAAGGTCTCTCTCTCTCCTACAAGGATTCTTCAGCTAAGGGCAGAATTACAGATTTAGGTGGCCACACACACACACACACACACACACACGCACACAGACGCAAATCTTTCACAGACCTTTGGCCCCATCTAGTGGCCATTCACTGTTAGGTCTCACAGTTGTTTTCCTCAGATTTTGAGGAGGATTTTTGACCAGGATTTTTGAGGAGGCTCTCTGTGGCAGTGAAAGCTCACGAGCTCCTCTTCTAAACAGTCTTGGCAGAGGACAGAGTTGGCCGGCGCGGGGACTGTTGTGCCTCAGAACACTGTGCTGGGTACGTGGCATTTCCTCACAGATTCCCAGAGAGAGCTGCAGCCGGATCTCATGGCATCTTGAAAGGAGCCATTTTCCCAAACCCATCTGTAAAGTGCTTTTGCTGTGTCTGCTTAGTCGCCTGCTTGAAGCACACTGTCTGGAACACATGGGTGGGGGCGGGGAGGGGGTGCGTGTGCATGTGCACGTGTGTGTGAGTGTGCATGTGTGTGTGTGTGCGCACTTGTGTGGTGTGTGGGGTGTGTGTGTGTGTGTGTGTGTGTTGTAGGGATGCAGCCTGAAAATGCTCAGGGCTTGTGCTGAGCTTCGCGGTGCCAACTGGCATCAGGAAAGGACATATGCGAAATCACACTCCACATGGCCTCTAAATTTAGATAAGCTGTCAATATCCTGTACTAGAGGGGCCTTCTTTCTCCTTGCTGTGGTTTAAAGGCTTAGAAACAGAAGCCAAGTTTAGCCCATTTGAAAGCGCTGGCAGTTAATGGTGCTGTCCAGAAGGATGTCAAATCGCGGCTTACGCTATTGACTGAGTGCAATGGAGAAGCCGCCAGCCTCACGGAAGCGGTGACCCGGAGTCAGCCCCCTCCCTTCCTGCAGGGGACACAAAGGCAAATGGTCAGAGGCACAAAGAATTGGTCCTTGTCGGTCCCTTTTCCTTCTGCTCACCCCACCCCTCAGGCACCGCTACTTTCCCAATCAATTTTAAGAGTAAATGTCAACAGAAGTTGGTCTTAGGTGGACACCCAGATCCTCTTTTTCTCCAACAAGTCTGTACTCTGGGAGGCGAGGGTGGTGGAGGTGAAGAGGGGGCGTCCTCAGCACTGCAGGACTCAAAAGGCCTGTGGCAAAAAGCTTCAGCACCCTGTCAGCCTTACAGAAGTTCTCGAGGACAGACTGGTGGCCAAGGATGGCCCTGAGGGGACTTCTCATGTCAACCCTGGCTCATCGTGAATCTAGTAATCGTTGCTCTATTTTTTCCCCTGCCCTATTTATCTTTATTGCCCTATTTTTTAAATTATTTTTAAATTATTGTTGCCTGTCAGCAGGGAATTTAAAAGTAAAATGTAGTAGGACAGAAATTCACTTCTTAGACTCCCTTGTCTATTTAATTCCCAAGTAAAAAATGTGTGTCTCACCATCAAAAAGATATTAGTTACCTCATTAACCCCCATACTGTAAAACGGAGCTATTGATAGTATCTGCCCCATTGGGTTACTGTGAGAATTAAGTGTGTTAATACATGTACAAGACTTGTAACCGTACCTGTGCTCTCAGTAAATGTCAGCTACAGTTACTTAATCCAGCACTCCAAATGAGCGGGGTCAAGGGGCTAAGGCAGATTATTCGCTCTTTGAAAATTCTTTTTGTAGGTTGCACAACTACATTTTTAGGAAATGCGTATCTTCCTTCCAGGACCTCAAGCTCCTTAAGGAGGAGGAACCATCAAGAGATGTCCCACAAGATTCTGTAGCTTCCCAATTCCATCCACACCTCAGGAGACCTGGAGAATTTGAATGGGAAGATGTGGACTTTGCTACTGCCCACAGGCGCCTTGGGATGCCTCCTTGATGGTCACACGAAACAGCCGCCGGGACCCTTCAGAGGAGAGGGACCCACCATCAGCAGTTGTGATCACCTATCTTAGAATTTCTGAAAACCCTTAGGAAGCATTATAGATGTATGCTTCAACTTTCAGGGCAGACTTAGAATTTTAATTCAATGAAACTATCCGAACAGTCCACTCAGGAGAAAGATTGACATACCACGGGTGGGGAAAACTGCTTCATTATTCATCCTTACTGGGAAGACAAGTTATTTCAGCCTGACGAGACAAAAATGAGAAGAGGCAGACAGAGCAAGCAAGTGAGAAAATGAGAGACAGGCAGATGGATGGGTGGATGAACTGACGGACAGATGGACAAATACATACATATACACATACATACCTAGAATGACTGATGGATACACACGTGTGTGCATACGTACATACACGGAATGAGAGCAAGAGAGAGAGACGTACAGATACTCGGACATCTCCACTAAGGAGAAAGGTACAATGAGAGACACGCTCCACGGCCTTTTTGTTCCTCACCCCAGAAACACAATGGCATCCTAGATTCCAGCCTGTACATCATCTTTTAAAAAGCTCATTGAGAAGTTCGGTCATGATCCTGTCCTTATCCCAGAGCTCTCGGGAAACCTTGCCATTAACTCTTACAATTGCTGCACCTGCTTATTCACTCCTGGGAAAATGTCAAGATCTTTTTTCCTTTTGTGGAACAGAGGCTACAGTGAAGGCACTTTTCTTTTTCTGAGACTTTTTCAGATGGTTTTTTTTTTTTTTTTTTTCTGCTACGATTCCAAAGATTTTCTTTTAGACTGCGATGGAAAGCACAAAGAGGCATTCAGCTCAGCCTGCAGATTGCTAGAAAACTCTTCACATCCCTCAGAAATTAGAGAGGCAGCCGCACTCATCAGCAATAGTGTATAAATGTGGAAGGAGTGATTTTATAGAATCAGACCATTTTAGAATGAGGAGAAACATGAGTCCATCCTCTTCATCTCGGAGATGAGGGGACTGAGGTACTTAGGATCTAATCTTCAACTACTCAGGGCCTCGTTCTTCTCATCTGTGAAGCAGGAGAATGATCGCACAGTGGCGAAATTAACCACAAGCTAATATTCAGGACCGTGCGGTCGAAGAGCGCGGCTTCCAGAAGCCCCCAACCCTGGGCTGCCTTCTTCACACTGCTGAGCAACAGCAAAGCCACCCTTGCTGCCCTGCAGCCCCCGCCCCACACCTCCCTCACCCCAGATTCACAAGAAGGAAATCCAGGTAGATGGCCTGGCTAGTCCCAGGACTCCCGGCAATTACAATTCTGTGTGTTATTTACTCGCCAACCACATTAAGTACACACCTGTGGTGGGGAATATTTAGTGCATCTGTCTGGGAAACAGCTTTGCCAAAATTGTGCAAAAACGCATGTGAGGAAATTATCTCTTAGTCCCTCGGTGGGTATTATGTCTTTTATTGTCTCTGTATTTGGAAGTATTTTCTTTTTTAAAGATGCAATTTTAAAAGACTGCTCCATCGAGGTCATGGGGAAGGGGGAGCCAGGAGAGAAGAACACAGAAGGGAAACAACAGAGGGGGACCCCGCCCACAGGAACCTGAGCTGGGGGGAGCTCAAGCAGTCCACAGCTGCCCACACGGAGCTCAGGGAACCAGACACCTGTCTGGAAAGAACAGGAACTGGATGTGTGGAGAAACTCCTGGGAGCTGTGTCAAGAGGGTAGGCCCACAGGCCTCAAGTGGTAGGAAAAGACGCTGACAATTGACCCACAGAGAACCTGCCCAAGGACTGGCCAGCGGGGAGTGATGGGCAGACCAAACAGAGCAGAGAATATTGCCACAGAAGTAGCACTTCCAGGGGTGAGAGTCTCCCCCAAAGGCTAAAAAGGAAATCTAAAGGAGCTTTATAGTTTCAATTTAGGAAAGTCAAACTTCTCCAGAGGAGAGAGAAAAATGGTAGTTATCTGGATTAGAACAAACAAGATCATCACAGGAGGGAGGAAGACAGGCAGGCATCTGGAAACAGGACAGAAAGGTGGCCTGCAATATAGAGTATGCTCCTCTCCACCCATCCCAAACAGCAATGTCCACACGGATGAATCCATGTTTAAAATATGAACTGGGGGGCGCCTGGGTGGCTCAGTGGGTTAAGCCGCTGCCTTCGGCTCAGGTCATGATCTCAGGGTCCTGGGATCGAGTCCCGAATCAGGCTCTCTGCTCAGCAGGGAGCCTGCTTCCCTCTCTCTCTCTGCCTGCCTCTCTGCCTACTTGTGATCTCTGTCTGTCAAATAAATAAATAAATAAATAAATCTTTAAAAATATATATATATGAACTGGGAATATATGTTTATAAAAAATAAAAAATTTTAAAAAAAAAATAAAATATGAACTGGGGCGCCTGGGAGGCTCAGTCGGTTAAGCATCTGCCTTGGGCTCAGGTCATGTTCCCAGGGTCCTGGGATCAAGTTCCGCATGGGGCTCCTTGCTCAACAGGGAGTCTGCTTCTCCCTCTGCCTGCTGCTCCCCCTGCTCATGCTCTCTCCCTCTCAAATAAGTTAATAAAATCTTAAAATAAAGTGAAATAAAATAATATAGAATAAAATAAAATACAAATTGGGCCTTGGGAGCAAAGGCTTGGAGCATTCAGGTAGGCAATAAACATGGCTACTTTCTTTCTGGATTCACCCAGAATGAATCTTAGAGGAAAGAAAGCCTGAGGGTGTGCTTTCCTGAGAGCTGCCCCTCACCTGAGAATGATCTAGGGGTGGGAGAGGAGAGTACATGGAAGTAGGCCGAATGGGTCACGACCGTCACATGGCCTTCCTCTATTGTCCAAGGCTGTGGAAGGCTATTTCTAGCTTAGGAAAATTAGTCTGTAAGTATTTTACCTGAGCTTGCCAGCAACTACCTTGGGGCTTGGGCTAGAGTCCAAACAGCAAGGAGGAATGACCTCTACCTGGCTCTGTACTCTGTGCATATGCTTTCAGGAAGGTCCGAGGAAGTGCAAGTCACAAGAGAGGGACAGGCAGCCTGCACAAAGCAATTGTGTAAAGCAATTCCCAAGAGCTGTCTCAGGTAACTTGAGGCCAAAAGAAAGCTCCCAAACCTCAAAAAGAGTAGGAAGGAGTACTGGGATGATCCATAGCTCCATCAGTCTGAGCAGCTTAGGCAGCATCCCGCCTGATCAGACCCGGGTAGCTAAAACTGATAGCACAGCATAAGAAGGGCATCCAAGAACATCTCAGTGGGACTTCCCACACAATTCAAGAGGGGGAGCACAGAATTACAGGTGCGACTCTCTGCTCTAAGAATGTTACAAGGTGCCTAGAATCTTGTCTGCCTCTCTGGGGCTGTTTCTTTTCCCTTGTTCTAACTCTCTGTGGGTGAGCAGCCCTAAAGCCCTTGGACCAGACAGCTCAACTTGCTGTAGGAAACAGGAAAGTTAGAGAAAGAACTTCCTCCTCTACCACCACACTTGGACTGG
Source organism: Mustela nigripes (assembly GCF_022355385.1). NCBI lineage: Eukaryota > Metazoa > Chordata > Mammalia > Carnivora > Mustelidae > Mustela > Mustela nigripes. Next base: position 198,303,648 of record NC_081557.1, read on the forward strand.
GAAAGAGGAAAAGTCCCCCAAAAAGGGCAGAAGACGACAACTCAAAAGATGAGCATGAGAGTCAGGCTGAACCTCTGGAACCTTCACAGCTCCATAAGTGAGAAGCCAGTGGTAGGGCTTGAGGAGGGACACACATGGCAAAAACTCAGCCCCAGACAGTGAGTGAGAAGCGTGAGTGCTGGTCTTGACTCTGTGGGCAAGTCTGCCCTACCTCTCTGGGACTCCTAAAGTAGGAATTGGCTTCTTTATGTTGGCCAGAGCCAGGGGTCCTAAGGTGGCTGATGTGGGAATGTTTCGCCCTGAGTGCAGGAGCAGAGGGATGCGTTGTCATGAGAGAATTTTAATACGGTAATAAAACTGACTCAGTCACTCTACTTTTTATTATCACCCTGAGAAGGCAATCGGAAGCAATGTCTGTGCTAAAATGCTCTTTGTCAGCGCATTTTATTACACACACACACACACACACACACACACACACACATACCCCTGTTTGCTTTGAGGACAGAGAGCCCTTAGATGGCAGGAGGTCAATGGAAGAGCTTTCCAATGCACCCAATAATTACGAACGGTTAGGGCTACACTAACACTGAAACGTAACGCTGCGGAAAAACGTGAGAGCAGTGGAGCTGTGGGCTGCAGGATGGCCCCAGAGACAGCAGGTCTTCGTGTGTGGAACCTGTCAATGTTACTTTCCTTGGCAAAAAACCTTTGCAGATGTGATGAAGTTAAGGATCTTGGGGTAGAGAAATTATCCTGGATTATCTCAACGGGCCCTACATGCATCATAAGTGTCCTCATTAAACGAAGAGGCAAAGGGAGATTTGACACGGACAGAAAACAAGGCAATGTAGCTGCTCAATGAATCTAGAAGCTGTAAGTAACAGATTTCCCCCTAAGCCTCCAGAGGAAACACAGCCCTGCCCGACGCCTGGATTTCAGCCCAGGGAAACTGACCTCAGCCCAGGGAAACTGCCTCTCACCTTTCTGGGAGGATAAATTTCTGTTGTTTCAAACTACCAAGTTTGCAATTACTGTGTTACAGTAGCCATGGGAAGCTAACTCAGGCACGGAGGGGAAAGCAACCGATGGAGAACATCTTCAAAGGGGAATTTTGGTCTCTAGGACTTTCTACACCTTCTCCCTGGGGCCCAACATTCCAGATCATCAGAAGAGGACATGATTTCCTGAGAGATGAAGGCTGGTGAACACAAAATAGTAAAACCAGCTTGGACAGTTCCTATCCCCTCCCCCACCCCTCCCCGCCCCAGGAAACCTCTGGGAAACTCCGCCCCAAAGAAAGTGGTGGCCATCCACCACCATCAGTAGTGCCCTTGGGACATTAGTGTGACTCTGCCCCCAGTCCAGAGATCCCGGTTCAGACACAGGGGCTGGCCAGGACAGTCATACTCAAGTGACATTCTGGACAGTTGCTGGAAAACCTTCCTCGGCTGGCTCAGCCTCTTGTTCTCCGTCTGGACTGCCCCTGTGGTAGACAGTCTTTGTGTGCCATTCAGATAGCAGATCACTTATCCATGGCAGGAAGCATTTCATCAGTGACCTACTTTCTCACTCCACACATTACAGAAACCCAAATCCCTGCCTAAAGTGAGAAGACAATGGAGCCAAGAAGCCCAAGAAATGAGTTGCATCTTAAGCCCCAGAGGGCAGAAGTAAAACAACCAGGCTCACCAGGGCTTGACTCCCCACCCCGCCCACCCATAACAGAAGGAAACTTAAAAAGCAGCAAAATACCCTGAGAAATAAGGATTAACGCTGGTTAATAAACGTACTGAAAATGTGAACTGCCTCTGTGGCTTATCCCAGTGGCGTCTCATGTCCTCAGTCCATGTGCGGCTAGGAAAAGCCCTGTCCGTGCTGAATTCACGTGGATCAAAACAGAGCTTCAGAACACTGCACGAGAGTTGTTCACTAAAGAAATCTCCCTGTGAATTCTTTCATAATGTGAGGACTCTCTTTTTAATTTATTTTTGATGAAAATCTGGATTCTTTCCCTCGTATTTGTTTAAGGAGAGATGCAGATTTACAAGTACAAATTCAAGTGTGTTCTGCTTCACTGCCAAGGTTAATTGCTGTCCTTCTTTCAAGGAAAACTAGGCTTCTGAGCCTCAGCTGCACTGTTTTTGCAAGCATCAACCTGGCCGCCCTACAAGAATTCCCCCAGCTATTCCCACAACCCACTCCCAGACCGAGGAGCATTAGGGCCACGGAGTCAAGCCATCGTGGAGGTCCCACAGCAGTAAAAGGTACTGAACTGGAGGAGCCAATAACAGAAGGTTGAGCAAATAACGGAAAGGGATACTGATGTTTTTAAACAAGGGAATGAACTCAAAATACTCTAATTCTATTATATTATTAGGGGGAAAAGAAGGGACGATAAGGACTGGAAGAGAAAGACAGAGGAGGAAGGGAGGGAAGAAGATCAAAATAAAAATAATAGATAAAGGAGGAAAATCAAATATTATGAAAACAAAATGCAGGCTATGCAGAGAAAGGTACAGTGGGTTCCAAAATTTGGAAAATCTCTTTAATCCCTGGGACTGGGACTGAAGAAGAGCCCTCTGGACTGCTAATGCCTTACATTTGCACAGCGTTTTACAATTTTCAAACCACCTTCCTTTTGACCCTTAGGACAGCCTGAGGACATGCCCTTTTACACACGAGTACACAGAGGCAGTTGGCATCCTGTCCAATACTCTACCCCGGGAGGGCAGCGCCTGACACTCGGACCGCATTCCCAACACAGTACCTTCCCCACTGGCCCCCTGAAACACCCTGGGGTGGACAGGAGCCCCGGAATCCTTGCATGCTGCTTTCATCGTGTGGAAGCAAATGGGCAAACACCTCGAAGTCACCCCCATTTCATTTGTACTAAATTATGTTTATAATCTGAGTTTGCCGGGGCAGCTATAACCAATGACCATAGATTGGGTGGCTTAAACAACAGATAATTATTTCATGTACTCTGAAGGCTGAGGAGATCAAGCTCAAGGAGCCAACAGATGTGGTATCTGATGAGAGCTCACTCCCTAGCCTGTGGATGCCTCCTTCTCCAGGTGTGCTTGCCGGGTCTTCCTTCATGCATGCTTGTGGAGAGAGCTTTTGTGTCTCTCTCTCTCTCTCTATTAAGACACTAATCCCATTGTGGGGCTCCACCACCATGACCTAATTTAAACCTAATTCTCTCCCAAAGGCCTTACCTCCAAATACCAACATGTTGGGGATTAAGACTTCAGCACATCACTTTTGGGGGACACAATCATTTAGTTCATGACACAACCTGAGCCACAGAATCCAGGGTCTGTCAGAAGTTTCCAACAGTAGGTAATGGATCTAGGTATTGGTAAAGACCACTGACCAATGCTGACATGGGAAGCCAAGGGAGGGTGGAAAAAAGCAGAAGACAGGAGCTCCAGAAGGCCCCCTTCTACCTTGGTTTGCACCAGAAAGAACTGCAAAGCATGGAGCATTTATCCAGGATCCTTCCAGCCCTCTCTCAGAAGCCTCCTATCCTTGGATAGCAGCCCTCTCCGGGGAAGCCTGGGCTCTCCAGTAGCCTAGCTCACCTGCCTGCCCCCTGCTGGGAGTCTTTCTCCCTACTGTGGACCCATGTTTGTGTCCTCCCAAAATTCATACTAATGAAGCCCTAATCCCCAATGTGATGGTATTTGGAGGTGGAGCCTTTGGGAGGTATAAGGTCATGAGGCTGGGGTCCTCATGGTGGGATCAGTGACCTTATAAGAAAAGACAGCAGAGTTCAAGATTTCTCTCTCTCTGCCCTACTCCCTACTTTCTCCCCCTTCTCTTCTCCCTCTCGCTGTCATCCCCACATGAGGAAACCAGGAAGACATTCTCACCAGAACCCAACAATGCTGGCACCATGATCTCAGACTTCCCAGCCTCTAGAACCGTAACAAATAAATGTTTGCTGTTTAAGCCAATCTATGGTTTTCTTGAAATAGCAGCTGGAACTAAGATACTCCCCTAGCTTAACAATAAACATTTTTGTTTACCTAGTACACAAGGCCTTAAGCCACCACCACCCCAACCCTCAACTCATACACGCACATGTGCATGCATGCGTGCACAGACACACACACACATATTGTGCTGGTAAGCGTTCATCAGCCTGTCTCTAAAAGACAAAATGCCCTGACTTGTAAGATTTGCCATTTCATTAGTGAGAATACTACCACCGTGGCTCATTTCAAATAACCAACGTGACATTCCTAAGTGGGGAGTCAGGAAGAGCTAACCCAGTTAGCTCGTCATACAGCATTTCTACCACACACGCAGCAGACGCAGAGAGCTTCAAAGCATCAGTCATTGTAAAATAATCAGAAAACGATGAGTTTGTAGTATTTTTTTTACCTTTATTTCTAGTAGAATTTATTGAATTATAGTTCCTATCCTTGAATTCATAATAATGCTGGCTGTGTTTAAGAACAAGCCCACAGATTTGCAGAAACAGATTTCCCACTCACAGGGGGAGCAAATAGGCAGCAAAAACTGCCCCACCCCGTCTCCATTTGGGCTTCATTTCCAGTCCGCCAAGGGGACTACTGATCGGTGACATTTATCCTGTGACTCCAACCACACAGGTTGAACTTCTTTGCAGGTAACTTTGCAGGTCTAGGAAGCAGATGTTCCTTGGTGTCCTATCCAGTTAGAAGTGTTTTTCAGTAGATGCTCTACCACAGGACAGATACTAGCCTCGAGTCCTGTGCCCTCTGCTGGCTCCCTTCCCTGCACTTCCTGTCATCTGAAACACACCCAGGAACCAACGTGGCCCCCAAACACCGGAATAAAACATGACATTCCAGTCACACACGGGTTTGGGCTCGACAAGGCCAAAATGTTGAAGCATGTAAAGCGACCTCCCCTCTGACTCAACTTCCTGTGTTGATGTGTAAAGAAGGCCAGGCTGCCCCCAGCAACCACACATGGGGCACACCCGGGGGTGAAGGGGTGGTCTTTCTGAGAAAGCCTCACAGGGCCTTGAAACAGGGGTAGAAGCCAGCCGCCTGCTCTGCTCTGATGCCCTTGACTAGAGGTTGAACGTTCTCACTCACCTTCCCAAGCACATGATATTGGAAAAAAGGATGGCAGAGCCAGCAAATCCTCTCATCAAAGAGGCATTGACTTTTAATTTTACAAATGTGGCTCTTTTCCATCAGGAACAGAGAGAATTCATTAGGAGTCGTACTCCAGAGACTTAGTCTACCACCATGTTTCTTTCTCCTGGCTAGCTTATAATTATACCCTAGATTTCTGATTACAGAAACTTCTCTCCTTAACCTTTGTACAGTTTGAGACTCTCCTTTGCCAGTGCACCTTAAAAATGAGAGGATACAGGAAATTGGCCAAGAAAGGGACCTTCCTTCCCAGCTCATGCTTCATCCACAGATAAAAGGAATGAGTGGGAACACCAAGCTAATGAGACCATCACCATCCCTAGAAAACAATTCCCATGTGGGTCCTTCTTGAGAGGGGGCAGAAGCAAACTCTGCCACTACCCTGCCCTACAAATAAAAGAGCCATTGAAAAGAAGCTCGTTTAAAGCATGCGACACTACACAGACCTGGTCAGTGCCACGTCTACCAGCGGATAGATAAGTTCACGTGTCACAAGCTGTCCACGGCATTGTCTTACCATCTGCTGAACCACACAGAGGAGGAAATTACACAGATCAGCAGCCTTTACCACTCGCCTGCCCTGAATCCTCCTTCTGCTGCCGTAGAAGCAAGGCCATTTCCGAAGCCTCTGGAGGAGGAAGGGCCCCCGTAGGTGTGCACCTGCGAGCGGTTGTACAGCGAGAGGCACGGGTGGGAAAGGAGGAAAAAGGTGCTAATTCGAGAAGGAGGCAGCGACGGACGGGGCTCCTATCTGCCTGTGGCAAATGCATCGCTCTGCTAGTGGGGAGAACAACAGAACATCTGAGCAGTGGCGATGTCTCTCCCCGCCTCACACACTTATCATTTCTTCTTTTCAAAAAGAAAATTTCTCTCTAGCTTTGTGTTATTAGTCTCCAGTGATGAACAATAGGTTGGAAATTCTGAGAAAATAAACTGCTGAAATTATTATTCACTCCCTGCTCCAGATTGCTCTGTGAGCTACGGAATACATGTGCTGCATTCGGTGACTAAGGCCCCGTCCCATGTGTTTTCCCAGTTCAATCAACTGTGCTAAGAACTGTCACAATAGCCCTTGACGACAAGAAAATAAAATTTAGGATAGAATGGAAAACCTGACTTGCATGGTAATATTCATTTGCACCTGTTCCCCCCCCACTCCCTTTCCCCCCACATTGGCAGGGTTTGCGAACCTCTCCATCCACCTTAATGACAAAGGAAAAGAAATGGGTTGTTTTTCCAGTTTGGATAATTGCTTCTGAAATGTTGTCACAATCTTGCAAATGACTATATTTCTTTCATGTCAGACCACTGTGATTTCTGCACAACACAGGTTACAGTTCTGTGAGGGTTCTGGTCTGCTGAGAGGCTTGAGTTTTGTTTCGGTTTGGGGGTTTTGTTTTTTGGGTTTTTTGTGGAGGTTTTTTGTTGTTTTTAAGAAAAAGACAAAGCAAAAACCAAATAAGTCACCGTGATAACTTATGACAGAAAAATCAACATCTGAATCGAATGATAATAGCAGGAGCCAGGCTGCAGGGAAAGGATGTGTCTTGTGCCAAGAAAAGAAAGGCACGGAAAGTTATTTAAAACTGATCGAACCCCACTAGGAGTCACAATCCCATCACGGTTTCCCTTTGGAAAAGCAGTTTTCAGAAGCCCCAATTAACCTTAATTGAATTCTGCCTTAGTAATATCTGGAATTTTAATTGACTGGGAAGGTGATCATAAATCTCCGTTCATAATGCGGCTTAGCCATTACTAAATCCCCGGATGGCACACAGCCTTGTCATGCAGGGGACTTACTATTCTGCGGGCGAGGCTGGTTTTTAGATCATAAAACAAACAGTCAAAAAAGAAAGCCCTTCACTGTCAGAGACAGCCTGAAAACGGCTCCAGTGCAGAAGTTCAGAGGAGAAATAAAGGATTCGGATGAACCAAAGGTTCACGTTTGTGCCGTAGGCTTCAATGCCTTCCCAAAATGTGACCTGAAGTGTCCATCCCGCTAAGCCTCCCCAAAAGAAATTATCCCCCAATCATTTAGGATAAGCATAGGATCGTTCGCGTTTTCTCTTTTAGAAAACCATCAGTTCACTCTTTTTTTTTTTTTTTTTTTTTTTTTTGATTAAAACTGCTGAGGACAGGGAACTATCTTAGGCCTTTCAAATTGCCTGAAAGTGGCTATTTAACTCAAAGACTCCCAATGAGGTGCCTCTTCAAGAACCCCAACGGCATCCAAAACTGAGGGAAGCCTGAGCATGTGTGTTTTGAAGAAAAAAAGAAATCTCCCTAGTAGATTCAGATTTGGAGTTCCCTACCACCCGCCCAAACACACCACCTCCGGTTGAAAAACCATGGCTTTAGCCAATGTGAGAGGCTCCCCCAATCAAAAAATCAGGTGGGTTGGTTCTTGTTTCACTAAATTGAATGTATGCTTAAAATCAAGTAAGTTACTAGTTATTTTGAAATCATGTAGAAATAGTTCGGGTATGATTTGCCGTTGTAGGAGGCCCCACGTCTTAAGAGAAGTTACTCTCTTGTTTCTCCCATTTTCACCCACACATCTTGATCCCTCTACCACAGTCAAAGAAAAATCAGAGTATTTCCCCTATATAATGGTCTCCTTGCTTATGTTTCAGTCGAACGCTCACTACCACTGCCAGCAGAGACCAACAAAACCCTAAAAGATCACCAACTGGAGGGAAACAGTTCTGTATCCTAGCCAGGTGGGGGAAAGAGTGCAAAGGGGAATTTAAAGAGTCATGGTTGGGCACAGGGAAAACCTGGTTCTCTTCTAAAGACTCCCATCTCTCTTCTCACTTCAACTGTCACCATTTTGCAGGAACCGTTGAGCTGTCCAGTGGAGAAATTGGTGGGAAAGGAACCATGCAAACTCAAACTGACACTATGTAAACTCAGAAAACAGGATCATTTTGTCAACTCTGCACAAGTTTTCCTGAAACTTGAAAACTTGAAAGGAAAGGAAATAACAGCTATAAATAGCTCTAATAGTAATTAATAATTTTATGCATTGTCTTTTTCTCACCTAATTCAGCTCGCTCTCTCTCTCTCTCTCTCTCCATTTCTCTCTCTCTGACCCACCATACACATTTTGAATACTTCTTATCTAAACCACACTTTTCAGGAATGACACTGAGAAAAAAGGACACAGAAGTGTTAAGGAAATCTAGACACCAATTAATTTTGCCCCCTGCTTGCTATGTAACTTTTCAAGCCTCCTTCGTAAGTGGGAATAAGAATGTCAATGATTGATGAAAGTTAAAGAAGATGCCTGCAGAACAGGACCCTCATTATATTAATTCCCTCAATATACCTCATTTAGGATAAAAATATCAAAAGAGAACAGAGGGAATTACATGAGTAAATCTGGCATCTATACGGAGTAAGTATGGGAGATTGGCATTCTCAGCATACTGATATCTGTTTACCAGTTGGCCTGTTTCAGGAAATGTTTCCAATTACTTGTAATTAAGGGCAAATCACAGAGCAAGCCCAGAGAGGAGACATAGGCTATTTCAATCTTGAATATTCAGGCTGATATTTCCAAAGTGCGATCAGTGAGTTACCTGCATTATAAATATCCTGGGCCCGTCTCACCATCGCTGAGAATGGGGCCCAAGAAGACACACTCTACAAGCTATTCAGGTTAAATTCATGCTCATTAAAAACTAGAAATCACTAATGGAGGCAACAATGATTATCCTTTATGAGAAATTTTCTTATCGAGATTAAGTCAAGGGATGTCTGGGTGGCTCAGTGGGTTAAGCATCTGCCTTTGGCTCGGGTCATGATCCTGGGGTCCTGGGATTGAGCCCTGCAAGCAGGGAGCCTGCCTCTCCCCCTACCCCTCCCTTGCTCAGGCGCGCTCTCTCTCTCTCTCTCTCTCAAATAAATACATAAAAATCTTTAAAAAAAAAAAAAAAAAAGGTTAAGTCCAGGTGATCTATTTGTTTAACAAACTCAGGTTTAACAAAATTTTCCCAGGTTTATCATTGAGTGGACAAACTAAGTCAGGTTTCTTATTTTGTTTTGCTTTTAAAATATAAAGAAATGAACATAAGCCCTCCAGGACTGGAAAATCCAGTACAGTGGGGTGACAGAATAACTCATGGAGACCTGTGGGTCTACAAAAGTCTGGGAAAGCTGCAAGTGCTGATATTGACCAGGAGTCCATCAAGTGACATAGTGAGTGTCGCGTTTGCTACATAATAAGCCACTGCAAAACATAGAGACTTGACATAACAATCACTTTTTTACTCAGGACTCCAAAGCTTGACTGAGTGGTGTTTTGATTTTGACCTGGCTTAGTTGGGGCCAGGTAAGTGAGGACGACCTCACTCACCTGTCTAGAGACTCAGCTGGTGCTGACTTAGCTCTGCTCCCCAGGGTCCTCCTCGGTAGGCTCACAGGGGCTTCCTTACACAGTGGCCACATTGAAGACAGCAAGTGGAATGTGCAGCCCATCTCACGGAGCAGGCTTAGAACTCACACAACATCATGTCAACCACATTAATTATGGCCAAGGACAGACCAAATCCAAAGAATGGGGAAACAGACCGCACCTCTTTATGGAAGGAGGGGCAAAGCCATTGTGACCGTGTGCATTTATACTTCATAGTGTAGAGAGTCGGAGATTCCGGAAGACTCTGGAGCACAGGTGGTGCTGAAAATCGGATCAAAGTGGATGCTGTGTCTGTGCCCCTCACCTAGCCTGCAACGTCCTGGCAGCATGGCCCCCTTTCATCTAGTAAGTCTCACTCCCTTCACATCCTGTTCAACCACTTGTCCCTCTCCCTTTTGTTTTCTACGCTCATTTTTCAAAAACAGCCAAGCCTGTATGAGACAGTGACCTTATCAGGACTAGAAAACATAGTAATGGTTAACACTTTCCCGCAAGTTGTTGAGACTTGAGACTTTTTTTAAAATTATTATTATGTTTTTAGTTAACATATAAAGTATTATTTGTTTCAGGGGTACAGGTCTGTGATTCATCAGTCTTACACAACACCCAGTGCTCACTACAACATATACCCTCCCCAGTGTCCATCACCCACCCACCCCATCCACCCCCCTACCCTCCACTCCGGAAAGCCTCAGTTTGTTGCCTAAGATTAAGAGTCTCTTATGGTTTGTCTCCCTCTCTGGTTTCATATTGTTTCATTTTTTCCTCTCTTCCCCTATGATCCTCTGCCTTGTTTCTTAAATATCAGTGAGAGCATACGATAATTGTCTTTCTCTGACTGACTTATTTTGCATAGCATAATACCCTCTACTTCCATCCACATCGTTGCAAATGGCAAGATTTCAGTTTTTTGGATCAGCCTTGAGACTTCTGAATAACCTTTAGCTTGTCTCTCTCCTTGTCTGCTCCCAACTGGCCATTGTGGACACCATCTCTGCAATGCTGCCCTGACCCCAGAACACATCCCCTCCTGAGGACCCATGCCGCCATCACCTTCCTCAGCCTCTCAGTATTTCCCCAACATTTGCTAGCAGTAATGAGACCCTGGGCAACTCCCTTCAGGTTTCCATGCCTCTGTGTCCTCATCTGTAGAATCAGAATGACAATGTACTTCTTGATCAGAGCCGATATGAGGATGAAATGGTCCAGTCCACATGGAGTATCTAGCCTAGCACAGCAGTACATGCTGACTGAACGTAACCTGTTCTATTCCACCTATCGCAATTCATCCTTCTTATTTCCCAGATTGTTTCTCCAGCTCAAAAACAAAAACAAAACAAAACAAAACAAAAAAAAACAGAAGGAGTCCCCTAAAGACTTTGAGAGCAAATACCTCAACCTGGCAGGCAAGGCCCTTCACAACAGACCCTATTGTATCTGCCATCTTTCTTGAGCTTCCCCTCAAAATTCCCTGCTCTTCCACTGAGAACCCTTACCCTTTTCTGCCTATCTAAGCCATATTCACCCCGCAAGACATGTGCCCACCAATGCTCTGTGACCACCTACCTGCCCAGGCACCAAAGCAGTGCCCTTAAATGCAGTCATAGTCCCCGTCCTGGGAAGCTCATTGCCCTCTTAAAAGACCTCCTTGATCGTACTCTTTCTCACTCTCTGTTATACAATTAGTCTCAAATGATCCTTTCTTCCTTGGGGCATCCAAAATAATGTATTTGTGCTTCCCTTATGGCACCTATTCTGTGCCTCGTATTGTAGTTCTGACTTGTCTCACATCCTGAACTTCAGTCTCTTAGAACCGTGTCATCATCTAACCTCCACAACTACGCTTCATCGAGTGTTGTGCACGTAATAGACCCTCAATAACCATTTTCTGAATTAAAAGAGAGAATTAACCCCTGCTTTATCAGCACATTGGACCTTAGCAGGCTGCGATGTATTTTGAGCCATAATTTAGCTGAGCTGATAAAATCATTCACCATAACATTACTATGTTCTGTTGTATCAACACACAAATGTGCACAATTCACTGCCTCAACCACTTCCTATATTATTATATATTTTTGAAAAATTTGTAGGAGCAAGAGGTTCTCAAAGCTCTCACTTACTCTTGATGTTTTTGCCTCTTTTCATAAGATCTCTGGGTGAACTATTATCTCTGGCTGATGGTATTTTAAATTTACCCAATGGTATTTAAATCTATCTGATGGCATTTTAAATTGATCTAATCTTTTTAATTTATTTAATCTAATTTAATTAAACTTCATTTCCACCTGATGTTATTTAAATTACCCAAATGATATTTTAAATTTATCACAGAGGTTAATCAGAATCAATAAAATTGGTTTAGGGCCATGGTTCTCAAAGTGTAGTCCCCGGACCAGCAGCAGCATCAGCATCCCCAGAGGACTTGTTAGAAATGCAAATTCTCTGTCCCAACCCAAACCTACTATATCAGAAATTCAAGGGTGGGGCCCAGCAGGCTGTGCGTTCACCAACTTCAGGTGACTCTGATGCTCCCCAATGTTCAAGAACCTGTAGCAAAGAGATGGAGTGAAGTCATTTCTGGGAAAATAAACTGATAATGCAGAAACAAGACAGGAAACAAGGTTTTTAATGAAAATCAGCTACCCCTGGGTTACGGTTTGCATAGAATTGTGGAAGACCAGCAGAGATGGCAGATGAGCGCAGTGGCTGAGACCCAATTTCTGTGATTGGCCAAGGTACAAGATACGCATCTGTTGACTCTGGAACTAAGGGGATAAGGACTATGTTATAATGTGACACTGTCAGCACCCAGAATTCTTTTCAGAGCTGGATTTTTTTCCTTCACAAGTGCAAGGAAAAGGTCCGAAAGATTCAGAATGCGCTCCGAAGAACACAGTGTACAGAATGTCTGAGAAATTGGGTTTTCCCTTCGCAATGCGAGATTCGGAAACAAAAGGAAGGAGCAGAGCGATGGATTGCATGGTGGCTCGTGTCACAGCCACCAGCCTCACCTGAAGGTACTCATGCATGCAAAGCAGTGGCTAAGTGGCCCAGGAGCCTTACCTGATCTCCCTAACAGCCGCTGGGGGCACACCCACTCTCACACCCTGGCAAGAACACCAGGATTCCCCTATTAACCTTTAGGACACCACAGGCCCAAGACTCAGAGCACATGTTGCTGTGTAACTACTTAACCTTCCTTAGATCTGGTGACAACCTTCCAACCAGCAGAAAAACAGGCCTTGCTCCGTTTGAGGTCTTACTGCTAGGCCAAGGGAAGCAAACTCCGTGACTTTTCTGAAAACTATAGAGTATGGGCATGTAAAAGTTTACAATTCACTCTCTGCAGATTGCTGTTGGCTAAGTTCCTTAATGGGAGGATTTTCAGTGATTTCGTAGAAAATCAAATTGGCAGCAGAGATTTAATGATGTATCGTAAAGATGTGCAGGGGATGTGAAAATAAAAAGAATAAAGCATGACACAATGAAAGAAACTTCCATGGAGGTAAGAATCTGACACATAATTCCTAAGTTTTCAAAAATCAGGGGTGTCTGTGATGAAGGCTAACAGAATACAGCTGGAAGTCAAAGTGGAGCTCAAATCAGAAATGGCCACATAAAATTACGACAAGTTGTACAGGTAGCATGATCTCCTCTGGGAGATCACATGAAATTATGACTGTAAAGCAACAAGAAAATAAATTAAGATTCTGCACCCAACATAGGTTCCACCTGACTGTTTAATGGTACCCACCATTCACCATAGAAGGTGACATTCATTGACAAACAGCTTGACATGATTTTGGGTTTACTGAGATATAATCGACAGATAAAATTGTAATATGTTTAAAGTGTACCTCATGATAATTTGATATACGTGTACAGTCCCAGTAACTTCAGGAGCAATTGACTTTATAATGTCCCCTTCCCAGTCCCACCTCAATCAAAACCTAAGGACTTACTCACAAATACATTTGAAGAAAAAGAGGAATCTTCTCTCCTGGACAAAGCTGCAGAAGAACTCTGAGTACAGTTACGAACACTATGAAATTCTGCCACAGATTTGTTACCATCCTTTCTCACCTTTCAGATTCAACGTGATTTATTCAGTACACAAATATTCATTGAGCTCCTAATAAGTTCCAGATGCTGTGCTATAAACTGGGAATACATTCAAAGAATTTGCAATCAAATGCAGCAGACCGAAGTTTCATCAGTACCACCTGCGGTGCTTGTTAAAATACCGATTTCCAGGCCTTGCTCCAAACCTACATCAGGGTCTCTTGGAACGGAACCTTAGGTCTGTGGGCTTCAGAGACCATAGTATGAAAGCCCACTGGTACGTGTTAATGGGAAAAGTTTCTTCCCTCTTCTGCAGATTGTGGTTGGCTTTGTCCTCACGCCAGTAGCTGCTTCCTTAGAAGGAAGGCTGTGTACATGGCGGCCTACAGAAATGCTCCCTCCATTCTGGCTTCTCACAGACCCCAGATTCTGCCAAAGGCACATGAGCTGCTAGGGGAAGGTTTAGGCCATTTGGCCTTCAGCTAAGGCTCCCAGACGATTGGGGGGGGGGGGGGGGGGTCTCAGCGGAAGTGGTACAGGCTGCTACAACTTGACTTTGTTGTATTTGGCATGTGTGCTGAGGCAAGGTAGGGGTTCCAGTGACTCAGCAGAATGAGAAAATGGAGGGAATGCTTTGGGGCCTTTTAACCTAAGAATGTTTAACTGAAGGACAAAAGGCAATTTTTTCTAATTTTATACCCTTTGGACTTTATCATATCTGGACTTGAAATTTCAGGGGCATTTAATTACTGAATCTTAATTTCTTCCTGGGAACTTGATAATGAGAAAGACCTTCTACCCAACTTTGAGGTATCTCTCCGTCATCATTGGTATTTTATTCTTAGGCTACTTAATCTCCTTATGGATTCTCTTGATATGCAATGCTGAACAACAGGCCAGAGGAAAAAAGTGCTCTTTCTTGGGTTCTCTCTGTCCTCAACAGCCTTGGAATAATCAGTAGCTCTTAAAAGCAGAAATTTGCAGAGGGCCTGTCAGCTGCTTATTCTGACTAGGTGCCCTGGAAATTAAATGTCTCTGCTTTAAATGATGCTACAAGACAGTGAGGGAGTGTGGAACTTGAAAATGTGATGATACAGTGGTTGTGGGGAATCAGATAGACTCATACCTGAGTCCTACAAGGCCAGGCCCAAAAGCCCTCATAAGCGGCATTTGGGAAGTGAGGTATCAAAGGTTCTCAGACTCCTGTGGTCAGAGTAAGACCAAGAATGAGACAGGAAACCAGAGAGTCCATCAATGGTTTTAAACTAGGGGTTCTCCAAACATGAGCCCAGAACAGCAACATCAGCACCACCTGGGATGTTGTCAGTCATTTCGGTGTCTAGTCAAGTCATTCGTGGGATTCCAGAAAAACTCCTTCTATGCCAACGTGCCCAACACAGGGGTACAAGGCCAGAGGTCACATAGCACTGGGAATGTGTCTGAAGGCTAGGATGCTCACCTTTAAGTGAGCCAGCCTAAAGGATCAGATTGTCAAATCAGACTCACTCACATCAGAGACTTATCCCCAAATCAAGCTGTACGAGTAATTTTAAGGATATAAATAGATAGGAGACCTAAGCCAAACAGAGTGAGGTCTGCATGACTACCCAGGTCCTTCCCTCCCACATCTGATGCATGTCCTCTAGTCCAGGGTAATAACACATGGAGTCTCTGAATAAGATTTCTGCCCTCCTCTCACAGCAGGGAGATTTTAGGTTATGAAATATCCCCACTTCATACCCAGATAGTCGTACAGGTAACATGACCTCCTCCAGGGATCAAACCTTATAAATGTATAACATTGAGGCTGATCGACCATAAGTAATCTTAAATCAGAAATATCCAGGTCATCGTGTGCCTGGGTGGCTCAGTTGTTTAAGCAACTGCCTTTGGCTCAGGTCATGATCCCGGAATCCTGGGATCAGAGTTCTGCATCAGGCTCACAGCTCCATGGGGAGTCTCCTCCTCCGTCTGACCTTCTTCCCTCTCATGCTCTCTCTCACTGTCTCTCTCTCTCAAATAAATAAATAAAATCTTTTAAAAAAAGAAAAGAAGAAATACCCAAGTCAGAACATTTCATAGATAAAGACTCTCCTATCAAATGTCAGCGGTCTGTCAGGAGGTCCATTATCAGCATGTTTACAGGGACTTGGCACCGGGCCACCTCCTTCCTTTTTAAGGATTTCCCCAGAAATCAGGGGAGAAATGGATCACAGGTGAGCTCCTTTGACTCCCTCCTCCTCCTCCCACAGGACACTTCCAGGAGGGTACGGAAAGTCTCTATTAATAATTATGCCAAGACAACATCTGTGAACTGGTACTGGCCCAGAAAAACCAGCATCTCTGGTCACCCCATCTATGGCGTCCCACAGGGAGGTGGGTGCCTGCTGGAAGTTTGTAGGTAGTAGAAGAGAACCAAGATTTGAAATGCAGGGAACCAGAAGCCAGTATATGGAAAATTATGTTAATCTTCAAACATGGAAAATTATAACTGGAGGATTCAATTCTCATAGAAGCCTAGTCAAAATAAAAGTTCTCTTCTGTCAGGAATGGACTCAATAATACATGAAATATATATATATTTACAATTATAAATGCACTCGGTATTTTTTCTTTTTTTATGAGAATCGTACAAAACAGAATTTACCATAACTCCTTTATCCCAGGCCAAAGTCCTACAGTTGTATTAAACAAGTTTATCTGTGTGTGACATCACAGGATTTATGTATTTCCACGCTAATAAAATAAAATTAAGAAGCTCTGATCAATCATGCCAAAGGAAGGGCTGAGTTATCTATGAGCACTATAGAAACTGAATATCACAAAATCATTGTCCTGTAAAGAGGCAACCAAACCGCACTGCCAAAACAAAAACAAAAAAAACATAAACATATGCTAGAGAATATATTAATAAAAATAGTATGTTATTTTCTGGATTTTGCGATGTTTGTTATATTTTTCAGCTTCTGGAGCAGCCACATGGTGCGATAGGGAAAAAAGAGACTGGGGAGTCGGACAGAATTGGTTTGAATCCTGGTCCTTCCGTTCACGAATCACGTGACTTCGGACGCGTCTCTTTACCTCTGGCGCTTCTGTTTCCTCATCTGTAAAATGGGGAGAATACAAATGGCCTACAGCACAGGAACATCGTGAAGATGAAATAGGCTGATAACTATAAAGTACCTAGAACGTGACCTGGTACTAAGTGTTCCATTTGTGTTAACAATTAAGCCGGCCAGTTTTTTAACCTCTACTACTGTTCTACTCCTCCAAAATGAGGAAATAACACTCATCTTAAGAAACACAAGGAGTCAGGGTTACTAAAGTCACTCGTATTAACGGATATCAATACATGAGAATTACGGGTCTTCCAATAACAGGTGCTAGGGACCCAAGCAGTGCCTCCTCTCAGCTTCCTCGTGAAAGATTCCCATCCCTCCGGAGGAGGTGTGGGCGCTCCTGTCTGCACCCGCCCCGCCCCCGCCCCCGCCCCCGCCCCCACCACGGCCCACCCGCAGGTTGCCCAGCTCCTGCCCCGTCCCCTCCCCCCACTCCCTAACACACACTCCTTCTCACCCTCTCAGATTCCCAGCTGCTCTAACAGCCCTCAGTTTTGACCTTCTCGACCTTCTGGATAACAGGGTTTCCTTATCCTTTGTTTTGAATAAATGCCCCCACATAGCCTTAAGGCAACAGAATTTCTGCCTTTTCCATTTTATTTCATGGTTTTTCTTTTTCCTCTCTTTTTCAAGTTTACAGTGTTTACTTTATTACACTCCGTATGAAAAAAAATGAGCTGTTAATTGGAATGCCTGGGTTCTCTCCATGCCTAGAAATTAAACAATACACTTGGGTCCCAAGAAGAAATGGGTATTGATTCCACTTTAACTGTCAGGGATGTTCTCTGACTTCTAGCACTCCCTCTCTCCCCTTCCCCCTGCAGCCGGAAAACAGCCTATTTTAGGCCTATTTTAGGTAATGCAGCCTGACTTACCTCATGGAACGGTTTGAAGCCTTTATTTAAAAAACAAAAACCCTAAACTAACACCTCAAATGAGGTCATTTCAATGTCATACTTGGAGGAAACTATGAAAAACTGGGTACTTCACTGAACTTCAACCTCTGGGGTCAGTTTAATCCACTCATTGGTTTTTATTCATTTATAGACCAGTAAGGGCCAGCGCGTTACCTCTGATAGGCACTCCTCAGATGCAAGGCCAAAGAAGCCACAACTTGACTATTCGGTTTCTGAAGGCAAGAGCCTAGGTGCTGCAAAGACCAAGAAGGAGCATGGGAAGGGGGAACAAGGAACTGAGGCAGGGGGAAGGAGGAAACTTACAGCTTAAAGAGTCAGCTCTGTGCTCTGTCCGCATCCACCTATGTGCCTGAAAAGAAAAATACTGCCAGCTCTGCACCCGTTTATAGGACTCCTGCCCAAGCCAAGTTTTGGGTTTTGGATTTTGTTTTGTTTTGTTTTTTAAGATTTTATTTCCTTACTTGTCAGAGAAAGAGATCACAAGCAGGGGGAGCAGCAGACGGAGGGAGAAGCAGGCTCCCCACCAAGCAAGGAGCCTGATGTGGGGTTTGATCCCAGGACCCTGGGAGCATGACCTGAGCTGAAGGCAGACATTTAACCTACAGAGCCACCCAGGAGCCCCAGTTTTGGGAGATTTTTTGTTTTTGTTTTTGTTTTTTAATGAGTTAGACCTGGATAGAACAACAGCTCTCGCACAGGGAGTATCACCAGTATTATCCCAGGTCATTCCAAGGCATCCTCCTGTTAAACTGTTTAATCTATAAATCTGAATGAGAAAGATGCATATTTTGCCACCTTTCAGGAGCAGGCCACTACTATTCCACAGAAAGAGGCCTGTGGGATCATCTGGTTTCCCCCCCCCCCCCAAAAATAAGCCCTCCCTTCCCCTCTTACTGGGTTGCTCAGTCTGGGTCTTGTCTCACTGTGGACCTGGATCTCAACTAGCCCATGAGGACGGGCACTCAGCAGCCCCCGGCACTAACACGTTCAAAAAGCAAACTCAAAAGCCTGCTATGAAAATAGTATTAGAGTTGAATGTCACATTCTTAAAAACACAGATACATTAGGGACTTCTGGGTGGCCCAGGAGGTTAAGCATCTGCCTTTGGTTCAGGTCATGATCTCAGGGTCCTGGGTTCGAGCCCTGCATCAGACTCCCTGCTCAGTGGGAAGCCTGCTTTTCCCTCTCCAGCTACCCCTGCTTGTGTTCTCTTGCTCTGTGTCAAGTAAATAAATTAAATCTTTAAAAAAAAAAATAGATACATTAAATGTGAGCGGTGTGTGTAAGTTTAAATACTAACTGAATCACGGTGTTTAGGCAATTCATATGTGTGTGTGCGGTATCCTGGATCCTCCTTCTTTTCCTTATTTCTTTTTCTCATCTCCAGGACTCCCTGTACTCTGAAAGAGTGATGTAAACTCCTGAACAGGATGGGCATCTGTCCCCATCGAAGCTCTCCCGGAATGGGAGGACATCTAGCTCTACAACAGTTCACAAAGCAGGACCTTTGATTCCAACCACAACCCAAGATTAACCGCAGATCTGCTGAAAATCCTGGCATAGAATCAGCAGATCCAAAAAGTCATGGCCAGAGGCCCATTTACTAAGGATTCCCTGAGGAGGGTTAACTGCTAAAGAAAATGACAGTTATCCTTCATAAATGAATATAATGGAGTTGACCCATTGCTGTGGAGGAAAGTAGAGGCCTGGCATTAGAATCAGACTTGGGTTACAGTCTTGGCTCTGCCACTCAGCAGCTTGGTGACCTTAGGTTAAATAACCTCTGGGACTCTATTTTGTCATCTGTAAAATGGGAAGAAGTCCATCCAACCCATGGGGTTGTCACGAAGATTAACAAAAGGAGGTTGCAAAGTCATCTGGCCCATGTAGTGCCGCCAATGTAGACTTTCAGGCGACGGAACTAATCAATAGGAAAGGCTAGTGATAAGATATGGGCTCTGAGCTATTTTTACAATAAAGCACCACCCAAGCCATTAGCATCCCTCTTCCAAAGGTAGGCTTTCATCCTTAGGCATTAACAAATCAAGGCTTCAGTTACACCCTGCCTGAGATCCCAGCTGGGGAATGCTCCCTCCTCCAGGGCTGGTCATCCCTCACCTCGGGGCTGCTCACTGTCTGGGACTAGAGACACAGGCTTTAGCTAGATGCCCCCACTCCTCGAAGGGAGCCAGCAGAGAGAGGCGTGTGCAGGCAGCACCCTGCTTTCACTGTGCTGCCTAGTCTCTGCATCACACCACCTCAAGCCACACTGGGGTGTGTCGCGGATTTCCGTAAAAGGCTGGGGGAATTAAAGGGAATGACAACATTGGAAGAGAACACAAAGTTCTTTTTTTTTTTTTTAAGTTTTTATTTATTTATTTGACAAGGAGAAACACAGGGAGAGAGGGAACACAGCACGCAGAGCGGGAGAGGGAAAAGCAGGCTCCCCGGCAAACAGGGAGCCTGATGCGGGGTTTGATCCCAGGACCCTGGGATCATGACCTGAGCTGAAGGCAGACGCCCAACTGACTGTGCCACCCAGGTACCCAGAGAACACAAAGTTCAATGTTAAATGATGTTTTTCACAGCCTGGGGGAAATGGATCCAGAAAACTAACCCCCACTCCTGCACAAGCAGCCCACCCCCCTTCCAAACACTGCTCTCCTATCTCAGATCTGCCCACCTCTCAAAATCATGCCTTTCCTTTATGCCCTGCACAGACAACGCTTAGGTGGTAGCACAGCTTGGCATTAGTTACCCATACAAATCCACCTAGACTAAGACTTCACTTACCACGCAAGACATCCCTACCCTCAGCCTCTCCAGAATCTACCTCCTTCCTCTATCAAGTCTGAGCTAACCCTGCCAAATAATGCCCCGAAGAAAGAAATGAGACTTCAGCAGAGCGTTTAGTGATGACTTTGGCACTTCAAGCTCCAAAGAACAGTCCAGTGAGATAGTCTTGGACCAGGCAGGACTCACAGACTAAAACGTCCGGAGCGGTCACACAGATCATGGCAATGCGTGAAGCAGGCCGGGTACAAAATCCCAGCAGGCTGAGTGAGGTCTGCCCTGTCTAAAGGAAACGGCTTCTACCAGTCTCCCCAACTCTTAGCATGCAGACCCTGGGTCAGTGTTGCCAGATCTTCCAGTGGCTTAAGATAGAAATCTGGGTTTCTATATAAAATCTCCAAAGTTTTGTAATTGGCAGTCACTTGAAATTCAAAACAAACACTGCATGCCAGACAAAACGGAACCATGATTTTGCTTCACCTCTTTCAAACCGGTAGGATTTCTTAACTCCCGCCCTATAGTTTGCAAGGCTGCCTCTCTCACAGTGAAGTTAATATCCTATAACTATGCAAAGCAATACCTTTCCTTCATCACCAATCCTCCCCCATCCTCAAATCCTCAAATTCAAATTGTACCTCTCTGGCTGGCGAGAGTCCAACCCATCGATAAGTACACATACACAGATTGACCGCAACCCTCTTATTACACAAAGGCCTGCCCCAGGCTTTAAAAAATTACCATACACAAGGACTGCTTTAAATTCTTAGCCAAAGAGAGTCCTTTTTTCCGGAAAGAAGAAGGAGGAGGACCATTAGTGATTCTGGTCTCACAATGACACACCTGTCTCATCCACATATCCCGGTGAGCAGCAACCTACAAGTGTGAAGTAACGGTCAGGAATTAGAACCATTGTGTGTGTGTGTGTGTGTGTGTGTGTGCACGCGTGTGCCTGTACTACTGTTTTTCCGAGAGCAAGGCTAGCTAGCCTTTAGAAGGATCAAATAGAATTTGAAAATCACCCTACTTTATATGGCAAGAGTTTTCAGAATATCAAATGCTTCTTACCAAAGAAGAGTATTTGCAAGCAAATGGGTCAGAAGATTTTTCCACGATTATCTCTTGCAGAACAGGGCAATCTGAAACCGGAGAAAATGGGTGTTGCTGTGGGGGAAGGGGCGGAGTGGAAGGGGGGTGCTATTAAGAGTGTAAGGAAGCCAGTCCCTGAGAATCTCAGACCCAGAGATAGAATAACTTTCTCTTACTGGACATGTGAGCTTCAAGCACAAAAAAGGCTGTATTTCAAGCCAAAAGCCCTTTTCAAAGCATAAATATTGGGAAAGTAGACCAAGACATCAGCACATTCTAAACACAGCTGTGTTTGTCCACACCGACTCCCTGCCAGGCTGTGTTTGATTTAACCGGGCAGCCCAGGGGCGAAAGGCTCTCGCATCCAATTATTCAATCTCCGAGACTCTGGTTCTCCCAGCATTATTATGGTTAATGTTGGATATAGTAAATTGACCTCTTTTTAAATGTTCCAGCCAACAGAGAAGTTTTAATAATCTTTGCAGGATGAAATGTGTGTTTAGAGGGCTGTGAATTGTATTCCTTCTGGGAAGGAAAATGTCCAGCCACCTGTTCCGAGTATTGCGGGCTGCTCCCGCTGGGACAGGCATTACCGCCTGCCTCCCGCCCCGTCGTCATGCATCTGAGTCCCCGTCTCCAGGACAATGTATTTATTAGTATTGGGGGTGGGCGAGAAACGGACCTAAGATCTGCCAGTAGGCTGGTCTCAGCGAGACGGAGGGTAGCAGACCGCCGTGAGGGCTCTGGGCCCCCTGAGAATGGAGAGACCACAGAAGTTGTCCGGAAAGTACATAGCCCTCCGGTTGTCATCAGGATAATGAGCAGGCCCGGCTGTACGGCTATCTCCAGCCTGCATCACGAGGCAAAGGGAGTTTGCAAGGGAGCACTGATGGTGCAGTGTCAGCGTGTCCCTAGTTAGGGCCTGAGGGTACAAGCGACTGAGCATCAGCATCCAATAGATAACAACAAAAGCCATTATCTCTCTCCCGGCTGGGCTGCCAAGTGCAAGGGCCAGGGTTGCCTGGTGTTTGCAGTTTCCATGGCAGCGCTGTTTTGTTCTAGCTGGCAAAGTACACAGAGAGGACCGCATAAACGATGCAGGAAATGACACGGCAACCCGGCGGTGCTGAGCTTGGGATCTCAGGGCACACTCTGCCCTCTGTGAGGCAGCCGTGGAGGTGAGGAAGGATGCTTTTCAAGAGTTGCCTGGAAACTAACAGCTCCTTCCAGCACGGTGCCTGGCTGAGCACGGCTGTCCATCTGAGGCTAGAGCTCTGGGCCTCTCCCCTGCACTTCCCCCAGCGTGGGGAGAGCGTGCAGAGCCCTCGGAAGGCCACTAGCAGGCTGGCAGCCCCTGGGCAGGCAGAGGGAGGGTGGGAAGGGAAGTGGGGTGCTCCCTTCTCTTACCTCAGTAACACTCAGCCACCCACGGGGCTGCAAAGGGAGCACTGCAGAGGCCATGAATTCGGAGCCTCATCCCCCATGCCTGTGCATTCATGGCTGCAGGGGGAGCCAAACCCCCCAGCCCCTCACATTGGAGAACACTGGACTAATACACCGCTCGCGTCTATTATTTGGGTAAAGACAGCTACTGCTTGCTACAAAGGAAGGAAGGAAGGAAGGAAGGAAGGAGGAAAAATCCATTATGTATGAATCATGCAGTATGTAATAGGTCCAAAATTTCCTTTTATTTCAGTTTT
The DNA here is from genome assembly GCF_022355385.1 of Mustela nigripes. Classification (NCBI taxonomy): domain Eukaryota; kingdom Metazoa; phylum Chordata; class Mammalia; order Carnivora; family Mustelidae; genus Mustela; species Mustela nigripes. The sequence goes on from NC_081557.1 coordinate 198,326,901, forward strand.
AATCTGCTGGCTAGAGACCGAACTAGCCGTCTCAGAAAAGGAAGCAGAGTTATCTCCGGCACTAAGGAAGTTCAGCGATTTCTTGGTATTACACATCAAAGCACCGCGGCAGTATTTGGGGTGTTAAAGTCCTCTAATTTAGAAACCCTCCATTATTCTTGTGCCATCTTCTCCGTGTTATTACTATAGCCTCAACCTGACAGATGGGAGAGTCAGAAGTCCTGTCAAGTCCATGTTTGCAGAAGGTCCTAAGTGTCAGAGTAAGGGGGAGAGGTCAGGCGCTCTGAATTCTAGTCACAGACTCCTCTCACTAGTCTGGTGACACCTCTTCTTCCCGGCCCTGCACGCGCACACAGAGGGTTGAATGCAGCTAAATTGAATGCCGTGTGCATCCTTCCTGCTCTAGGATGGAGCTGCTCGAATGTGACTTCTCCTCTGTGTGGATCCAGCTGAACATATCCCCGTGTAACCTAAACTTCCCCCGTATCTGAGTATCTGTGCATTTGGACCTTCAGGCTAATGGTCTTAAACGTTTCTCATTTAAGTAAGCCAGAAAAGACTATGGTCTCAGCGAACTCTAAAATGTCTACATTAAGGGGTGCCTGGGTGGCTCAGTGGGTTGAGCCTCTCTCTGCCTTGAACTCAGGTCATGATCCCAGGATCCTGGGATGGAGCCTGGAATCAGGCTCTTTGCTCAGCAGGGAGCCTGCTTCTCCCTCTCTCTCTGCCTGCCTCTCTGCCTACTTATGATCTCTCTGTGTGTCAAATAAATAAATAAAATCTTTTTTAAAAATGTCTACATTAAAAGGATAGGGAGATAGACCCAAGACGGAAGGACCTGGAGAAAATCCACATAATTCAAACTTCACAGTAAATAAAGGACACCTGTTGGAAGGATTGATTTTTACCTATGATCACAGACCAGATCTCATTTGTTTTTATTTCTCCAGATTCATAACCAGTTGCCAGGCCCATGCTAGGTGCTCCTAATTATTTGTTTAAAGTGATGATATTCCCCAGGTCCCAGCATCAGTGTGGGAAGAACGGTCTACAGAATGCTTACATGCACCCTGGGCTCACCCGCTGAGCCTCCCACCTGCTCCCCATTGGGAGCCAGCCCGCTGGGAGCTTCTGAGTTCACAGGAGTGGTCCTGTGGCGCTCCCCGTGATACCGGAAACCAGGGTGGGTCATGCCTCGAGGGGGAAAAGCAACAGCATTGTCTGCCTTTGTGTTTCCACACTAGCGAAGAATTTATTCTTTTTAATTATGAATTAAAAATGAAAATACTTGTCTCAGTCCCTCAAGAAACAACAGCAAGCGTATCACCATTCACATCGTGTCATGTTCGTGACCAGCCCTCTGAGTTTTGCACAAAACACTCTCAATTTGGAGAGATTTGGAAGGAACAACTAACAAAATAAAAACACAAATCAAAAAGCCTCTGACGCGCGGAGCTTCCCGTTTCATATTAGCCATCGTTTAGGGAGTGTTTATGAACTGCCCGCCCACTGCATTGAGTGTGATACTAACACCTGATTTATTCTTCAAACACTTGGAAGTTGACATGCATCCCCCCCTTCGTCCAAGCGACGAAACAGAGAGCAGAGAGACGGAGTAGTTTGCCTTGATCACACAGCTACTAAGCAATGGATACAAAACAGGAATCCAAGTTTGACCCCAAATTCCAGGCATGCTCTTTCCCACTATAAGCTGTCCCTCCTGCCTGTGGCAAGAGGCAGTAAACATGCTGTATAAATGATGAATGAGTCTACGGAAATGTCCCAACCACTGCTCCCCAGACAGACGGGAGGAAAAAGCACTGGCAATGCTCAGAATTTTTTTTTTTTTTCAAATTTTTTGAATAGGTAAAACACTTACAGGTTTCAAAAATCAAACCATCTTCAGAGGTACAGAGTGAAACGTCTTTATTCCCACCCCATCCCTGCTCAGCTCTCTAAATAGGTAATGCTTTATGGTATTCTGAGAATAGCCTTCAGAGTTCCTTCGTGCAAATACAAGCACATATGAATACACATTCTTTTCCTCCTTGTTTTTCACAAAAGGTAATGCACTCTACGTCTTGTTCTGCACCTTGTTTTATTTTCCATTTAAGCAAGGACTTGTCAGTCCTTCCATGCCGGTACCCAGAGTCTTCCCTCTCCTTTTATACTGTAGCCTATTACTGCTTAGCATTCTGTTGTACTGACACATCACTGCTGATTTGGCCAGTTCCATAGTAATAGACAATTGAATGGTTTCCAACCTTTTGCCACTAAGAAAAATGCTACAGTGAATGATTTTGAACATACGCCATTTCATATGTGTGCCAGATATCTATATGATAAATTCCCAAAAACGGATTGCTGGATCAAAGGACATATGTGTTTGCAATTTAGACAGGCCCTGGCACTGTGTCCAAAGGAGATACACTGGTAGTGCCGACAAGAGATGAGAGCACCCATTTTCCTGTTGGCCTTGACAAGAGCGGTATTGTCAAAGCTTTGAGCTCATCCAATCTGGGGGGTTAAAAACATAATATCTCCATGTAGCCATAATTTTATAAGGTTTAAGATCTTTTCATACATTTCAGGGACACCTATATTTTCTTTTCATATGCTTTGTCCATTTTTTAAAATTTCTATTGTTTTCTCCATTTTTTAAATAAGATTATTGAGATTTAGAGAAAATAAAACCTTGTTATAGGAAATAACGTCATGAAGTGATAGGTCAGAATTTGAACCCAGGTCTGTCTGGCTCCAGATGCTGAAAGTTTAACTACCAACCATTCTGTCTTATGTTATTTTTCAAAGGAACTATTCATGGAGTTGTTTGTTCAGAAAAAGTGCAAAAATGAGATTTTGGTTATCTCTCGGTATCTTTTCATCAGTATGACATAAAAAAGCCAAGATGATCTTTGAGTTCCATCAGATCCATTTCCACAATGAAAATTCTTTTTTTTTTTTTTTTAATTTATTTGACACAGAGAGAGAGAGACAGCAAGAGATGGAACACAAGCAGAAGGAGTGACAGAGGGAGAAGCAGACTCCCTGCCGAGCAGGGAACCAGACTCGGGACTCTATCCCAGGACCCTGGGATCATGATGCGAGCCGAAGGCAGACACCCAACAACCGAGCCACCCAGGCACCCCCGCACAATGAAAATTTCAAAGTGATAGTGGGAATAACTGATAGAAATGGATGAAGATGGGTCTACAGTGCATCAATCCAACAATCAGTGTCCAATGGGGCAAGTCTTTGAGGAGTTCCGTGTAGTCCTTGTTTTCAACAGGCATATACTCTAATTAGGAAGGTCTGCCAAGCACACATGAAATGTGGAAGAATCAAAATTGGAAACAAATATTCTAACTTTATTAGGGAATTAGGTAAGATAAGTAACAATACTAATCTGCCAAAAACATTAATTATTTGTTCATTCATTTAACATTCTTCTTAAATTTTACTTCCAAGGTTATAAGCAAGGACGGGCTAGAGTTGATAAAGGTTGGGTGGATCCGGGTTTTCTGTTTGGGAATTCATGTGGCTCCAGGGAAGCTGACTTCCTCCCAGGAATAGAGCCTCATGCAGCGTCAGTGCCATCCCGCACTCTGCAACCCCGGGTCAAAATGGCGGGCTCTGAGGCAAGGACTGTCGACTAAGCATGTCCATCAGATTGATTATTAGTGCTTCGCTTGGAACTTTAGGATGAAAGTATTTTCTTTCCTTCTGAAAAGTGTGAAATAAAGTCATTTTTTGTTACCAAGAGGAGAGCCACAAGGAAACAGAACTCTGAAATTTATAAAAACAAGCAAACTCATAGCTAGTGTGCTGATTTCGTGATGAAGATGATACCTTTGGTTAGCCTCACACAAAGCCTCGTTTGTGACATGAACCAATAACATTTCTTTATTACTTAAGAGAATGTGAGGGAGTTTCTGTAGTTTAAAATCAAGAATTTATATGGAAGATTTCATGAGGGTATTAGCGTTTGACTGGGCCTGAAGGAACTGGGTAATATAGTACATGGCAAGAACACTCCAGAAAACATGAGTGATCTGAGCCAAGGCAGGAATGCCTTTGTGGTACTTGACCCTGTTTTGTAGAATTGGCCTTTAAGGTGTGACAGTTAGTTCTCAGAGAGCCTCTGTGCTCCACTCCCAGTGACTAGGCTGACACTTAGTCATCTTGTTTTTACACTGTCTCAACTGACTGGAACCACCTACCATTTTTCTTTCTCTCCTCTATTGCTATGGATTCCCATCATTGGTATTCTTGCACCAGCAAATGATGGGCCACTGCATGTCCCTAGAGCATCAAGACTCTCGACTTTAAAAGATGTCCGTCACTTGACATAAAGTAGAGTCACAAAAAAGAGCCAAATGAAGGATGCCTAGATGGCGCAGTCAGCTGAGCATCTGACTCTTGGTGTCAGCTCAGGTTGTGAGCTCAGGGTCATGATCTCAGAGTCATAAGATTCAGCCTTGTATCAGGCTCCATGCTTAGTATGGAGTCTGCTTGAGATTCTCTCTCCCTCTCCCTCTGCCCTCCTGCTCATGCTCTCTCTCTCTCTCTCTTAAATAAATAAATCTTAAAAAAAAAAAAAAGAGCCAAATGCACTCAACCTGCATATTTCCCACTTTTGCCTGCTGTATGGGACCTCTTGCTTTAACCAAAGTTATGTTTACACAATACTGTAGTCTTTTAAGTGTATAACAACATTATGTCTAAAAATATATACATACCCTAATTAAAATAAATTTTTTAAATTTTTCATTTATTTATTTGTTTATAGTAGAGAGAAAGGGAGCACATATGCAAGTGGGGGGAGAGGGAAGTAGAGGGAAAGAGACAAACAGACTCTGTGCTGAGTGCAGAGCCCAACACCGGGCTTGATCCCACGACCCTGAGATCAGGACCTGAGCTGACATCAGGAGTAGGATGCTTAACTGACTGAGCTACCCAGGATCCCCTAATTAAAAATACTTTATTGCTAAAATATGCTAACCATCATCTGAACTTACCATGAATCATAATCACTGATCACAGATCACTGTAACAGACACAACAGTAATGAAAAAGCTTAAAATATTGCAGGAACTACCAACTGTGACACAGAAACATGAAGTGAGCAAATGCTGTTGCAAAAATAGCTCCAACAGACATGCTTGACACAGGGTTGCCACAAACCTTCAATTTGTTAAAAAAAAAAAAAAAAAAAAAAAACTCAATACCTGCAAAGTGCAACAAAGCAAAGTGCAGTAAAACAAGGTGTGCCTATATTGATTAAACAAGAAAATTCACTCAGCTCACTTCAGAAGTAGCTCAGTTTTTGACGGGCTGGTGGGACAGTGATGGGGTAAAAAGGGGCTATAGTTTTGAGTGTCATTATTATCGTGTAACAATGTTACCATCAATTTTACACAAGGTTAGTAGATTTAAAAACACATATAGTTGTTATCTGTATGATAACAACTGCGTCTGAGCACAGCTCTGCTGGGTCTTCTGCTTAGATCCTAGAAGGCCACAGTCAAGGTGCTGACTGGGCTGCAATCTCATCTGAGACTCAGCTGGGGACAGATCAGCTTTCAGTCTCACTCAGGTTGTTGACAAAATGCAGCTCCTGGTGATTGTAGGACTGTGGGTATCAGTTTTTTGCTGAATATCAGCCAGAGGCAGCCCTCTGTCTCTATGGGCCAACTGCATTTCCTTGCCACATGGGGCTCCCCCTACATGGCTTCTTGCTTCTTTAAAGGGAGAGAGGGGCACCTGGGCGGTACCATCCATTAAACAGCAAGGCCACTTTAGCTCAGGCCATGATCTCAAGGTTGTGAGGGCCCATGAAGGGCTCTGTGCTCAGCACAGTCTACTTGAGATCCTCTCTCCCTCTCCCTCTGCCCCTCCTGCTCGCGAGAGAGATTCCAGCAAGGTGGGAGCTATAATCCTACGTAACAGGATCCTATAATCATGTACACATAATCTCAAACATCTCATCACTTTTGCCATATTCTGTTGGTCAGAAGCAAGTCACAGCTCCTTCTCTCACTCAAGGGAAGAGAGTCATAAGAGTGTGAACACCAGGAGGTGGGGAGGGGGGACGGGGACCTCATTATCTTAAGTCAGTGTGCCACAAGGTGAGAGAAGACTTCATCTAAAATTGAAACCAAAAAAGTCTCCTTTTAAATATCTTCATTTCTTTGTGGATTGAGACCTGCACTCTCTCACCAACTCCTGGTCGAAATCAAAGAAAACCAATGTTAGTTCAATGATGACCCACCTTCAGCAGATGCATCAATGTCTACCTCAGGTTGAGCCCAGCAACACTCTTTCACTTTGCCCGCCCTTTCCACATCCTAGGGCTTGCCCAGGGCAGTGGGAGAATAGGGGGTTTGTTCGGGGGCACATGGGAGATAATGGGTTCTTCCTGAGCGCCTACAGGGGTGTACATTTGTGTGTGTGTGTGGTACTGAGCTCCAAGGCCTTGTAGCAGAGATGATGGATCGCCACTGAAGAAAAATGACAGTCAGAATAAGAAGACGAAGCCAATTTGTCACTTAATGCAGAGCCTGATGGTGCTGTAACAGCAGCCCGGCACTGGGATTGATTACAAACAAGATGACACTTCCCCGTGGGCTGCCTCGCGCCTTATTATAAATAAATACCATTCGCTTTAGCATCTGCATTACTGCAGAGGACAGATTATACGTCAGCGCCTTGGGTATACAGTAAACATCCCGAGGAGTACAGTGGCCCTCCTCAACCTACAAGAGGAGTCTTGCCCCATGTGACACCGTTTCATAAATAACCTAGGGCTACAGCACAGCCCCATGAGCACGGAGTTTCACTCATATTAGGGATTCATTTCCATGCAGGTCACACTTTAAAGCGTGGTGGGTTTTCGTTGCAAATGGCCTAGGGCCCCCCCGGCAGCTGCGCGGTGTTTTTGACTGTTCACTGGCGGTGAAGCCCCTGGGAACCACCTGATTCCTGAGAGTATTTGCTGAAAATCAGAGTTCGGCTTTCAAGACGGAAATAAATCTGTTGGATTTCTCAAATATCCCCTTGCCCTTGCCCTGACGGTTCCAAATCCGTCATTCTGTAGTTTCCAAATAAGTCATTTTAACCACGGAATTTAAAAAAAAAAAAAAAAAAAAAAAAAAAAAAAAACTCTTTCCTATTTATTTGCTTATGCCTTGCTCCAGGACAGGGCTGGATTTGATCTACCTGTGGAAAATATCTTTTTTTTCATTTCCATGCCCGGCCACTCGTTTTCTATCTTCCTCCGCGCCTCTTCTCGACATTTCCCGATCTCTTCCATTCTCTTCTTCCTGAGTGCAGACCCGCGCGGGGAGGGGGCGGCCTCGCCTTTTCCTAGGTGTGACACGAGTGCCCTCTGCTGCCCAGAATGTGAACAGCTCTGCATCCCCGCGGGCTCCGAGCCGCCGAGCCGCTTGGAAGGAAGCGTGCCCACGTTCTCCCTTCTTTGGGCAAACGCTGGAAGTATTGTTAAAGTGAATAATTTATTAAGCCACAATTGTTTATTGACTGCCCTTTCATTATTTACTTTTCTGTTATTAAACACACTCGGCGGAGTGCCTGGGTGTCAGCCCGTAACCGACTTGCCGCTTCTTTCTGAGCCGATGATGCTCCCAGCCCCCTCGCTCCACACTCCTCACGAGACATTTTCGATCTCTTTTGTCAGGTCAGGGTCAAACTACAGTTGTTCTGGGATGACTTTATCAATTCTCAGTTGATAGACTCTAAATGAAAAAATGCCTACTGCGACCTCGTCACTGCTTAAGAAGAAGAGTTATTTATGTAATGTTTTGTCAGTCCAGCAGGGTCTGTGACAGACGCAAGGAGCCAAGTGATACAAGGGAAAAGGTGTTTTGAATGCCTTTTTTTAGTCTCCCTTTCTTACATCAAGGAGCAGATGATAGCCATTCTAGGCTGCCCTTCCAAACCCAAACAGGCATGGGAGGAAATGTCCGCCACCCCTCTCAGAAAGTAATAGCCAGACCTGTTTTAAGTAAGAATGCTAATTACTGCCCTTCCGCTTGAGGTGATTCAAAGTCAAGAACACTGGATAAACGTGGGAGGGGCCCCTTTCCTCAAGAAAATTCTCTTGACCCATATTTGAAGGGAAGCATCAGTCCACACCCAGAGTGGGTCCGGTTTTTAAAGAGCAAACATTTCCGTCACTCAGAATTACAGAAATAAATGCTGTTACCCTTAAACAAATGAGTGAATGAATAAATCGGCTCAAAGCAAAGAAGAAACAGAGACTTAGATTTTATTCTAAAATTCAATTTTTTAAAAAACTTGGTTGATACTATACTTAATCTGCTCGATACTATACTCAAGCACAAGAAAGCTCTCATACCCCTCCCGGGCTTTCTCTGTCTCTATCCCCGGACATACCCTCTGTCCTCTAGAAACAAGGCAATTGTTTCATCTTCAAATAACTCATTAGGAATTTATGTTTTATGACTTTCCAGGAAGACCTACACCTTGATATTTTCTCTCCCAGCACTAATATTTGTAGGCTCAGCATCCGGGGGGCTGGGGGCTGGGGGAGAGGTAGGGAACACAAAAAGATATGCCAGAGGGTAGTAGGAGGCAGATCCGGGAGGCACCCTACCAGCAGGTTTGCATAAACCAAAGAGTTGACACATGTAATAGTATCTGTAAGATACAGTTATTTTAATTTGACCTTCTGACCTGGGTTCCAGTGATGGTTTTGCAGGTAATCAGCTGTGTGACTTGAACAGGTCTCATTAACTCACTAAGCTTCAATTTCCTTGTTTGTACAAGGAAACTGATGCCTCTTCCTTTGTGAAATTAAATATGAGCATTCATACATGTCATGTATACAAAGTACTTAGCACAACCGGGAGTTCAATAAACATGCAATATGTGTATGGGACCCTCACCTTTCTATTGCCATTCCCTTCTTTCCATCCCATACACCATAGTCAAGAAAAAGATTATCCTGGGGCTCCTGGGTGGCTCAGTCGTTAAGCGTCTGCCTTTGGCTCTGGTCATGATCCCAGGGTCTTTGGATCCAGGCCCAGCATGGGCTCCCTACTCAGAGGGGAACCTGCTTCTCTCTTCCTCTTCCACTCCCCCCTGCTTGTGTTTCCTCTCTAGCTCTCTCTCTATCAAATAAATAAATGAAATCTTAAAAAAAAAGGAAAAGGAAAAGAAAAGGATTATCCTCTTTTAAGCTTCCTAGACAGCTCTGCTTGCCTTCATCTATTTAGACCAGCAAACATTCTTCAAATCCCTACTATTCTAGGTAATATCCTAGGCTCTAGCTACTCCAATGTGAAAAACAGAATCCTCACCCTCTAGGAAAAGAACACATAAATTAATAATCTATATAATAAAATTAAATCTCTATTTGTCTCTTCGTTATTAGCACCAAAATAATTGGGGTCATACATGGCTATGTGGCATTGATGAAATCCACTTTGGGGAAGGGTATTTAGGAGTAGGAAGAAATAACAATTATTTCTCTGCATACAAAGTAATAACACCATTTCATCCAGAGTAACACAGTACTTTAAAAGTTTAAATTTATAAATCTGCATATTTTGAATGTTGCTGTAATTTTACGGATGATAAAGAAGACTCAAAATATTCATGATTTTTCTTGCAGTTGTCCATTCTAATATCTCTATTTTTTTCCCTGTGCATTTACATAAGAAATCATGCTAGGGAAAAACTGTCATCTTGAAGATAAATCTTAGCTCGCAAGGCCTATGAAAATACGAGAATTTTAAGAGTCCAAAACTCTAAAGCTTTTTCTCTATTGTATCCTCGATTTCTAGTTCAAAATATGGCATTAGGTAGGTGTTTAATGGATCTTTTATGACAGAAAGAGGTAACAACAGGAGGGCTGGTCAAGAGAGACAGGTTCTTCCAAGCAGTATCCCCTCTGGGCTACACAGGGGCCCCCACGGACAAGAGGCAAGAACCAGGTGCTCTCCTGAGCACCTGGAGATAGGCAGCAGCCTCCCAGATGCTGAAACCCTGAGCAAGGAAGATATCCAAGGGAGGAACCCAAAGGACACATCAGGAGACCACCTGAAGAGACATGCCACTCAGGCCACAGGGAGAAAACACAAATAGAATTTCAAACGAAGGAGCCCAAAATTGATTGTTCTGAATTTAATATTTGTTCAAGGTCTGAAATTCATCTCGATTGCCAAGCCCTAAAAATAGAAAGTCTAAAGGATTGGTTATTTCAATGATAAAGGCAGGACCTTATAGAATCCGGAACATTTAAAAAATAGCAAAAGAGCCACCACAGTACATTTTTTAAGGATGCAGACAAGAGAAATCAATAATTAGTCCCTGGACCCAGTAATTCCCTCAAATCAGCCCCATTTGCTTCCCAGTGTCTGCAGTGAAGAAGCGCATTCTCTCAAAACCACCAAGGCAGGCATTCAGATGTGCACTCGCTGATTTTTTATCAAACTGCATCCCACAAGCGGATCCCCCACCAATAATGATTTCTATGAGTTCCAACTAATAGAATTAAAAAAAAGTGTAGTTTAAAAAAGCAGCTTCATTACTAAGCTGGAAATTATTATAACTCTGAATTGTTATAATTTTTTAAAATCGCTACAATTGAAATATTTATTTTTAGACTTCCCATTAAACTTTGTTTAACAATAACTGAACACTGTCCTGACAACTAGGTAATACAGCTCAAAAAAGAAAAAGAAAAAAAGAAGTGGGGTTGCCTGGGTGGCTCGGTCAGTTAAGCGTCTGACTCTTGATTTCTGCTCAGGTCATGATCTCAGGGTCCTGAGACCGGAGCCCGGAGGAACTCAGCAGGGAGTCTGCCTGGGATTCTCTGTCTCCCTCTCCCTCGGCCCCTCCCCCTACTTTAAAACAAGAAAAGGAAGGAGTGCAATGACCAAGCTATGCGCAGAGTTTCGTGCAAGCAGCAAAGAGCGTTCCTAACACAGCTGGAGAGGTGGAAGAGAAGAAGGGAACAGAGGCCGGCCTCCTGGGAGACTCAGTTGAGCCTTCAAACTTCCCCTCACCTCACGGCAGCACCACCTGTCTTTCCATTCGTATCTCAATACAAATACAAATCATCCTCAACTTAGGACCAACCCAATAAACCCATCATCAAGCCGAAAATGCATTCACTACATCTAACCTACCAACCACCACTGCTTAGCCTTGCCTACCTTCAGTGTGCCCAAAATGCCCAGAATGCTTCCATTAGCCTACAGCCAGCGAAATCCTCTAACACCAAGCCTATCTGATGATCAAGTGTGGAATACTTGGTATAATTGACTGAATACGGGGCTGAAAGTGAACACAGAACAGCCATGTGGGCGCACAGTCATCATAAGTGTACTGGTAATTCACCCCCGTGGGTAAATAACCCCACAGCTGCCACTGCCGGGTATCATGAGAGTTTTGTAGGGCGTATCACCAGCCCAGAAGAGCATCAAAATTCAAAGTACAGTTTCCAACCAAATGCATATCACTTCCACACCATCATATAGTTGAAAGATCATCAGTCAATCCGTCAGAAGTCGGGGACCATCTGCATGCGTGGCCATATTTGAAATGAATGACTAAACCTGAATACCGAGTATATCCAAACCCGAGCAAGGGAGTTCGTTATTGAAAACCTCCAAGCACTCTGAAGGCTACTCTGTTGTCACATGGAAGCCAAGTGACTGACCTAATCATCCATTTTCAAAATATCTTTATATTTTGAAATATCTCAAGATAGTTTCAAAGCAAAACCAGAAAAGATGAGGAAGAGAGGGAGAGGGAGGAGGAGGCTGAGTAAGTCCCCCAGCAGCAAAGAGCCGGAAATGTTCCTTTTTATGGAGAAACTTTCTTCCATAAATGTTATCTGTCTACCCAGATCAGAATTTACAGAGAGCCTATCATCATAAACCCAAGCACTTTTCATTATATTTATTGGAGAAAGGGAGGACTCTTAACTCCGCGAAGTGCTTGGACATTTCTTGAGCGGTGATGCTAAGTGCAAGAAGGGGTTATATGTCCCCCGCCTTCTTCCCTGATCCATAAGACCTTCTCTTGGGAGCATCGTGGATGTTGGGATAGATTGGCACGATGTGAGGTCAAGGAAAATGGTGATCGAATGTTGGCAAAGATATCTACAAATGACACCCGTGTCATCGCTTCGAAAATACATTTCGCTCAAATGGCAGCAGAAGAATTTTTGATGAGCTTGGAGAGAGTGAAGTAATACCATTGTCTGACAATAGCCTGAGCTTTCCTGCACAGCCTCTACAGGGATCTATTAAAGACACAGGAAATGGAAAGAGAAGCTCCGTGTGTGATGAATGTCAGTTACTATTACTTTTTATGAAGCTCTTCTGGAAAGGCCCTGGGTATAGACTGGTAGGTAACAAGGTAAATACATAAATAAACAATCACCTGCCTTCTAGGGTTATTTGCCTCAGCCCTTTCTGTGAACTTGTTGAGACTTGAGGAGGTTACCAGAGAGATTTGAGACAGAGTGTAATTTGAACTTGTCACTGCAGCCATATGCTGAACAAAACAAAAAAGATTTGTGGCTTCCGTCTGGGAGATCTGATGGATTAGGGCATTAGATCCTTCACTTGTTGGTAGGGGGAAATAAAGAATACTCAAATCCCCCTCACCTCCGTGTGTGCCTCTAAGCGCTTTATGGATGGTTTTGTTCTGATTCGGAAAGTCAGTGAGACTGAGACCCTCTACAGGCAAGTGATGGGAACATGAGAAACCACACATGGCCTTGCTTATAATAAGCCATGCTGATCTATATGTCACTGGGGGAGAATGTTCGGGAACAAAACAGACTTTCAAACAAGTGATAATAGTGCCTTATGCTAGCATGGTGTCTTTTTTTTTCTGAACGCTTTTTCCAGCGTTTTACAAACTTTTATAAAGCGTCCCTTGCCAGTCATCTGAATGCAGTCGTATCTAGGGTAGAATAAAGACAGCTGCTCTGCCAGAAGCGAGTATGGTTTCGGGAAGAAAGGTTATTTTATAAGTGCACTTATGAAATTCTCTAATTTTTCTTTATGTCAGGGCATTTCTGTATGAGAGTAGAGATGGGTATCGGGCTCAGGATGATTCCAGTAGGACCAAGCTGGGGCATGTGATATGCTGCCCACACCCTTCACCCTCCTTACAGACCTGGCTCGAATGAGCGAAAATGTGTGAAGTTAAGTGTCCCCAGGAAGTGTGTGTGCATGGGGGGTGGGGGTGGGGGCAGAGCTGAATGGCAGAGGGAGCCGTGTTCTTTGGAGATAGGAGATTGTGTCATGGATTAATTCCAGCCATCTCAGGGCCTCTTTACCACCGGCTGGCAGATCAGAGTCCTTTTCTTCTCCCTACCTAGCAGCCAGGGCCTAGCCAGCAACAGGAATCACTATGGGGACCCCAAAAGGCCAGCTTTACGGGCAGCAACCTGTGCAATCACATGGGGCCCCCATTGGCAAGGACCCCACCCTTGATTTCATGTTCCCTTGCTGCCGTCTTAAAATTCCTAATAATTTTGTCTTTGAATCTGTGTCTTTTTTTTTTTTTAAGATTATTTATCTATTTATGCAGAGGGGAAGCAAAGCAGGAAAGAGGAGTAGAGGGAGAGGGAGGAGCAGACTCCCCACTGAGCAGGGAACCGGACATGGGACTCAATTCCAGGACCTCAAGATCATGACCTGAGCCAAAGGCAGACACTTGACCAACTGAACCTCCCAGGCCCCTCTCAGTCTGTGTTTTAGAAGGGAAGTCCAATGGGACAATGGAGCACGAGTATGAGCAGAGGAGGGATGTGCGTTCACGTGGGGTCTCAGCATTCCTTTCAACCCCGTCCCACATACCATTTGCAATGTCCACGCACAGGATTCCAGAGTTCCCATGTTGCATGGGAGCCCAGCGTGACTCTGTTACATCAGGACTGTGTGGTGCCCCCATAGCACCAGCCCCCATGAGAAGTCACATTTTCTCTTCAAACCAGAGAAAGAAATGTTCTTGGCCTAAAAGGAGTCAACGGCACTGTTAGGAAGAAGGAGCAAGGAAGCCTGTCATATCCTTTTCCATTCGTGTTACCTCTGCATAACCAGCCACACTGCAGATGATGACCGTCAGAGGAAAGGGAAAGACAGAACAGCCTATAAATCCTTTTCCCGTCTCGCTTTCCTTATTTAGAAAGCAGATGGGAGAGATTGGTAGAATGGGTCCTATCAAGTCAAAATTTTACATGGAGAGGGAAAAGCTGATTTGAGTTCCTGGTTACATCACAGTTTTTAAACCTTTGAATGATTTTTTCAGAGTGCCCAAAAACCTAAAGGCAGTTGGCAAACCAATTGAAAAATATTTACAACATACGTGACAGAAAAATAACAAACTTCCTTAACATTTTAAAAAGCTCTTCCAAAACAGTAAGAGAAAGATGAACAAATCAAACATGGGATTAAACACATCACAAAACAGGCCCTATAGCTCAGGGGTTAGAGCACTGGTCTTGTAAACACATCACAAAACAACTTCATGGGACCAATGAGAAGCACCGCAAAATGTTTTAAAATTCACTAATAAATGAAATGCAAATAAACACAACAGTGATATATACATTTCCACCCAGGAAGTTAGAAAAGATAAAATGGGAACAGCAGCAGCTGCTATGGGCCTGAAGCAGAAGGTTACTGGAGGACACTTCAACTACATGATCAAAATACCAAACAAGGGTGGCTTTGATTCAGCTATAATGTTAGAAATCTACTAGAGAGATCATGGGACTTTTACAAAGACAAATACACAAGGTTGCTCACTATAGCATTGTTTAGAGTCTCTAACAATCATAATAACCCCAACAGCCACGTGTTGGGTACAGGCGTGATCAATTATAGTGAAAAGAAAAAGAATTAGATTATTTTATACATAATAATATGGAATATGTACACAGATTATTGTGAATTTTTTTAAAATTATAGAACACAAAATGACCCATTTGGGGAAAAGGTGTCTATCAAAATTTATATGTTTTTATTTTTTATTAAGATTCTATTTATTTGAGAGAGACAGATAGTGACAGAGATCGTGAGAGAAAGTACAAGGGAAGAGGAGAGGGAGAAGCAGGCTTTCCAATGTGCAGGGAGCCCAACATGAGGCTTGATCCCAGGACCCTGGGACCATGACCTGAGCCGAAGGTAGTTGCTTAGCCGACTAAGCCACCCAGGTGCCCTAAAGTTTATATAGTCTTATAAATTTTTCTGGAGGAGATCATATTTCAGGGTCACCTTTGGGAAGTGGAATTCATCCTAGCAGAGAGAAAATAAATAAATAAATAAAAATAAATAAACCCTTTATACATTTCTGCAATGTTCAGGAAAGAAAAAAAAGGACACATGACACAGCATGTATCTTTGCTGTAAATTTTAAAAATTCAAATGTTGAGACTGAATTAAAAATCATTTACTGCTTATCTCTATAATAGAATATTAAGTAGCCATTAAAAATGAATTGTAGAGGCACCTGGGTGGCTCAGTGGGTTAAGCCTCTGCCTTCAGCTCAGGTCATGATCTCAGGGTCCTCGGATCAAGCCCCGAATCGGGCTCTCTGCTCAGCGGGGAGCCTGCTTCCTCCTCTCTCTCTGCCTGCCTCTCTGCCTGCTTGTAATCTCTGTCAAACTAATAAATAAAATCTTTTTAAAACAAATAAATAAAATATTTTTTAAAAAATGACACTGTACATCTATACATATTGACCCCAAAATATGGTCATGACATATATTTCTGTAAAAAGATAAGGAAGTCTGTGAAGTGTGTAAACCTGGCGATTCACAGACCTGTACCCCTGGGAATAAAAATATATGTTTATAAAAAATAAAAACTTTTTTTAAAAAATTTTTTTGGCAATTATAAGTAAAGCTGCTACAAACATTAAAAAAAAAGATAAGGAAGTTATTGAGCAACACGTGTTGCACAATTACATTTGTATAAAATTTTGTGTCTTTTGAGAGAAGAGAGTCAACTCTCTGAAAAAATGTTCCCCAAATATTAACAGCAGTTACCTTTGAGTAGTGGTACTTTTGGTGATGTTTTCCTTTCTTCTTTATGTATTCTATGTTGTATAATAATTTTTACAATGAGTGCATATCCTTTTTATAAATCAGAAAAAACAAAAAGCTATTTCTCTTTTGAACGTTTTAACATGAGTAAGAAATTTCCACAGAATGAAGAAAAAGGAATGTCGTCCTGATTCCCAAGAGTATCCTTAAAAGCAGCACGAATAAAAATTAGAACCTGACTATTGTCTGACTTGAATATTTTTGCCACAGGTTTGCCAACTTTACCAAGAACAGTATGCCAACCCACGCCCCCATGCAAACTCATCCCTGATCTATTTATCCAGCGATACATTTTCAAATGTAGCTGTTTGAACTAAAATGGTTTTTTTTTTTTAAAGATTTATTTTTTATTTATCTGACAGAGATCACAAGTAGGCAGAGAGGAAAGCAGAGAGAGAGGAGGAAGCAGGCTCCCTGCCGAGCAGAGAGCCCGATGTGGGGCTTGATCCCAGGACCCTGGGATCATGACCGGAGCCGAAGGCAGAGGCTTAACCCACTGAGCCACCCAGGTGCCCCTGAACTAAAATGGTTTTATTTCCAAACTAACTTATTCTGAACTTTTCCATTTATCTCTTAATCACTTGGCTAAAGTTTAGATTTTTCTAAAAAAGTACTGACTTGAACTAATATTAGTGCTACATTAATGCGCAGGTATGTTTTCCCAATTTTGTCCTAATAGCAGTAATTATTTTAGAACCTTGCAAAGTCTCACTTTCTTATCAGTCTTCCCAATAATTCTCACCAGGAAAAATGGCAGTTTTATTCTTCTTTTCAACTGAAATTTAGAGGCCAAGAGCTAGAGTGAATTCTCACCTGATAAAAAGTTTATTGCTTTTTTCAAGACATACTGCACGACATTTATTAGTAGACTATGAGGTATTTATCACCAGTAATTAAAACTAAACTGTTTCTATTGTAATAAATGCACAGAGTCAGAGATGCAATACCCTTACTTTTTATTGTTCATTTGCTCTCCCTTTAATCTAGCTAAGATTTCCTTTTTTAATGTGCTAGGGCGTTTATGTTAAGGTTGACATTAAACACACCTGTTTGGCTTTTACTAAGAAGTCACTATAAAAAGATTTCTAGAAGTACTTGTGTGGCTCAGTCGGTTAAGTGTCTGCCTTGGGCTCAGGTCATGATCTCAGCATCCTGGGACCAAGTCCAGCGTCAGACTCCCTGCTCAATGGGGAGTCTGCTTTTCCCTCAGCCCCTTCCCCTTGCTCATGTTCTCTCTTTCTCTCTCTCTCTCAAGTAAATAAATAAAATCTTTATTTAAAAAAATAAAAAAAAGATGTCTGGACAACCCTCTCGGATCCCCTCCGTCTTTGGAAGTTTTGTACTATCACCTTAACATCACTCAATAAACTTTGCTTTGCTGCCCACCAAAAAAAAAAAAAAAAAAGTTTGGCAACAGCACAAAGATCCAGGAAAATTTGCATACTATTAATAGAAATAAATGTAAATCGACCTTTAAAATATAAGGAGGTTATTTGCAACATGGAGAAGCCTTAAAAATATTCATGCCCGGGCGCCTGGGTGGCTCAGTGGGTTAAGGCTTCTGCCTTCGGCTCAGGTCCTGGGATCAAGTCCCGCATCAGGCTCTCTGCTCAGCAGGGAGCCTGCTTCCTCCTCTCTCTCTCTGTGCCTGTCTCTCTGCCTACTTGTGATCTCTGTCTGTCAAATAAATAAATAAAATCTTTAAAAAAAAAAAAAAGAACAAAAAAATATTCATGCCCTTGACCCAAAAACTTTCATTTATCCTAAAGAACTAATCACGAATATATTTGATGTGATTGGCTATGAGACTGTCCAACCATGTGGGATTGGTTTTTAAAATTGTCTAAATAACAGAACACTTTTATGCCTATAGAAATTATGGTATAGAAAAATAATTATAATGTAATCTATAGAGAGAAGTAGTTTATAAAACAGTATGCACAACATGATCATGTAGATAGATAGATGCAAAAGTGGAAATTTATCAACCAAGTATTAGTAAATCACTAAGATATAAATATCAAAATCTCTGCATGGTAAAATTATGAATGGGGTGTATATTCTTCTGTGTGCCTACCTATATCTTCCAAATTCCTACAATGTACACGTACTACTTTTACAATGAGAAAAAGTTCTTTATTAAGAGATGGTAATTACTCTCTAAATACTTGAGGAATAAATGAATTCAGTTTATTTCTTTATATATTGCTTCTGCTTTGAAGATTTCCCACATATGTAAACTTGTCATTTGGGGAAGAAAACTGTACCTACAGTTTTCTAGTTCAAACCCAGTCTCATTGAAACCTGAACAAGAACACCAAAAATTATCTCAAAATATCATTGCACACAAACACGTACACTTGAAAATTGAGTGTGTCACATTCTAAGAACAGCCCAGCATGGAGTTTAGGAGTAATGGTTTGGAAATATCAGCAAGTGACCCAGCTTCCCCAAAGACTTCACCTATTTGAGAATTCTATTCAATTCAAAGCACATAAACATCTAAAATGTAATAGACCTGATTTTTTGTGAAACCTCACAATTTCTTGTGCATATGTGTGTACATACGCATGTATACAAAGCAGACCTCAAAGTTCTGACAGAAGGATGGCCCAGCAGTCAAACACGTGGCAGATCTTTGCCAGGTGAGTTCCAATTATAAATTTAGTTGGCCACAGATTTCTAGAGTAGATAGCAAGTTCACACTTGAAATTTCAGGCTTATACTTTCAACTGTCACCTTTATTTTTACCACTTTTGGGATACTGTTGTTTGGGGAATGCTTGGGATGAGAGTCCCTTCAAACCAAAAATAGTTTCAGTTACTTAAAATGAAAAGCGGTCTGGGATCCATGGCCATTCGTATGCCTAGGATTGACCAAAGTCACGTGGACAAGTATGGCCAGCAAACCCCCAAGATGCTCCCTATTTCCCTTGAAATTTTTGGAATTGTAAAGAAGTTTTGTAATTTAAGGGGCAACTGTGTTGTAAAGAATTTTACATGACGGAATTTAAACCAAGTAACGCCACACTAACTTGCCTGGCTCTTCAGTTCTAAGACAATCACGCTTTAGCCGGCCTTCTGAATAAAGGGGACTTGGCAATCGTGCCTGAAACACTGCTTATGTTTCAGCCTAAACGACCTGAAAGTAAAGAACTTCCTTTAGACAGCTCTATCACGGCATGGCCAATTCTTTAGGTTTCTCTCACCTCTGCAATCCAACAAAAAGGCTTACGCATATGAGTCATGACTGAAAATGCCGGGTAAATCAAGAATATGAAATTAAGTCAAGAATGCTTCCTGCGGGGGCGCCTGGGCGGCTCAGTGGGTTAAAGCCTCTGCCTTCGGATCAGGTCATGATCCCAGGGTCTTGGGATCGAGCCCCGCATCGGGCTCTCTGCTGGACAGGGAGCATGCTTCCTTTCCTCTCTCTCTGCCTGCCTCTCTGCCTACTTGTGATCTCTGTCTGTCAATTAATTAATTAATTAATTAATTAAAAATTTTTTTAAAAAAGAACGCTTCCTTCCCACTCAGAGGGTCCTTTCTGAGGTGGTGTCGTGGGGAGGCGGAGCGGGAATCCCTGCATCCCTAGGAACAGAGTCAGTGCCCGCTCTATAGCTCTGTCCTTGCTGAAGAGAGAATTTCAGACAAAAGCCGTATTTCACCCCAGCTAATGCACCTGTCTAACCTCCACAGGGTGGGAAGGGTAAAGACTGCCACTGACTTTACTCTTCTTCCCTTGAATGAGTTTTGAAGGGTTTCTTTTTACCAAAGAAATAATGAATGCCCCTTACAAACTGTGGGAGAAAATGTCCTGTTTGGAAGTAATTGAAAGTATGTTTTGCAGCCACTTAAAAACTCTTTTCCAAATAGCTTTCTTTCTAATTAACTTGCCCTAACACTTAGCTCTGGAATTCACCGGGCAGAGAGTGACATCTAGTGTGTAATAAAAGAACTTGGAAAAACAGAAATTTGGGCAAGGGCCTAAGATCCACGTTAATAACTATGACTTTTAAATACTTCCCTTTTAATATGATAATAATTGCCATATGGAAATTCAGGGCTGATATCGCAGAGCTTTCAAGATCTGAAATTATGAGAAAGGTTGTCTTCTCTTTAGGTAGGAAATTGGGGATGTTTTAAGGCACTTTTTATCTAAAGAAGCATGCTGATCCTAAAAGCAATTTGTATGGGGACAAGGTTGGGTCATAACACCTGAGAGATGAAATATGGCTTTTCCCTGAGGTCAGAAAAGTAATTTTCACTTAAAGTGAAAGGGATCGGTGATGACCAGCTGCCTCTGAACTCTAGGAGCTTGTCATCCCAGGAACGTTTCCAGGCTACCCCAGTAGAGTGCTCAAGCCTCCTGCAAGAGAAAAAGCCGTCATGGCCCCTCTCGCTGATGGATGCAGATGTTGACCACTCAGGTGTCTGTACCACAAAAACTGCAGGTGAAGCAACTTTGATTAAATGCCTTAATCGAAGAGTAAATACTGTGCTAATGTGGGGATACAAAAGAGGCCTACAAAGTGGGCGCCTGGGTGGCTCAGTTGGTTAAGTCCCTGCCTTCGGCTCAGGTCATGATCGTGGAGTTCCTGGATGGAGTCCCACATTGGGCTCCCAGCTCAGCGGGGAGTCTGCTTCCCCCTCTGACCCTCTCCCGTCTCATGTTCTCTCTCTCCCTCTCTCTTTCTCAAATAAATAAATAAGATCTCTTTAAAAAAAAAAAAAAAAAAAAAAAGCTAGAAGGAACAGAAACCATTCAGTTGGGATGAATTATGAATAAAATTTGTGACATGTGAAAATGGGAAGAAGGGGCAGTCCTGGTCAAGGAAAGCCCCTGAGCAAAATCACAGAGCATGAACGGTTCCAAGTGCCACTCTGCTTCTACTGAACAGCAGGTAGCACATTCTGACTCAGCGGTAGGGTAAATAGGGGAGAGAAACAGAAGAGGACGTTGATCGGTACCATCTTGCACAGACTCTCCCTTGCCAATGGAGGGACATCTTCGTGCCTTGCACCACTGCTATTATCAGGGATGCGTGTCTGTGTTCTCTGATCCACAGAGCCCACAGAGGGAACGTGACGCACAGCAGAAAAGCCGGTGTACATATAGTCACCAATGATGATGAAGAGCGGCAAGGCCAGCTGCATCCTGTCAAGGTCAGGGCAGAGCCCAGGCACCCCCCCATTAAAAGCCATTCCTGACAGTGAGCAATATTCCGTGAAGTTGTCCCCCCACCACGTCCACTTCCTGCGTCCAGATTTAAGAAAAAAGACATTCCATACTCCACAGGAGGAAGTTGAGCCCTTCTTCATGAAGGAGTAATTACCATCTTTGACCTTGTCTCTTCTGTCAGTGAGGCCAAGATGGTTACATTTCTTGGCTGCACTTCCCTTGCCTCTTCATATCATAAGATTTTATAAAATCACATTCTATAGAAAAAATAAAAAGATAATTCCATCCTTCCTCTGTTATGACTGAGCAAAATGTGTTTTTATTATTAATAGTTTAGAAAGGTTTCCTTTGGTTTCACAGTTCCACAATTCCTTACTGAAGCCATATAAAATGTTTAGAATTCTCAAATTTGAAAAGACCTCCAACAAGTTTCTTTTATAAGTGATATGTAAAACGTTAGGGCATTTCTGATTTTCTTGAACAGTAGCTAATCTTAAATGCTAATTGCCTGACATTTCATTAAATTAGTTTGTCATCAATATCCTCAATATAATGACATATTATCAATTTCATATTATCTTTATCAATACCAATATTTTATCAAGTAAGTCAAAAATGTAGATCTTTTCCTAATGTGTTTATATGATTCACTCCTCTTCGTCAATTGTACTATCAAACAACCTAAGATCTTGTTCATTACTTCTATTCAAAATTCAGTTCTTCTCAATGGACTACCATCTGAGGCATGACCTGAAAAAAAAATTTATCATAATTCACTTTTTTTTTTAAGATTTATTTACTTATTTTAGAGAGAGAAAGCATAAGCAGGGGAAGGGGCAAAGGGAGAGAGAAAATCCTCAAACTCCCTGCTGAGCATGGAACCCAACACATGGCTCTATCCCAGGACCCTGAGGTCATGACCTGAGCCAAAATCAAGAGTCAGCTGCTCAACCAACTGAGCCACTTAGATGCCCCTATAATTTACTTTTTGTTATAAAAAAATTTTTCTATGGATTTGTCATTCCTCTTATTTTTTTTTTAAAGATTTTATTTATCTATTTGACAGAGAGAGATCACAAGCAGGCAGAGAGAGGGGGAAGCAGGCTCCCTGCTTAGCAGAGAGCCCGATGTGGGGCTCGATCCCAGGACCCTGGGATCATGACCTGAGTTGAAGGCAGAGGTTTAACCTACTGAGCCACCCAGGCGCCCCTGTCATTCCTCTTAATCATTTTTGTTTTATAGTCCATTTTTTTCTCTTGATTTTCTCCTTTATTAATAAAAATTTTAAAGGTGAATAAAGACAATACCTTTCATGTAGATCCAAATCAAGTCTGTAATTTCTCAATAAGTATTAAAATGTTGTAAAATTTCTTTCCAAATTCACTTCTTACTAGACTGAACTTGGAGTAGACTTAGAACTCAAGAAAGAGTAAAAACATTAAAGCCCTAACTAGTTTTAATGCACCAAATTGTGCTGGTCAGGGTTCTAGCAGAGAAAGACAAAGATTTATTGCAAGGGCTTAGCGGAATCAATTGTGGGACTGGAGAGTTGGACTAAGCAAGTTGGAACGCCACAGAACAGGCCAGCTGACTGGAAACTAACTCCAGTCCTCGTGGAAACTTCAGTTTTGTTCTTAAGGCCTTTCCTTTGAGGGGATCAGCTCCATCCTTTATAGTTAAATGATTATTTTTAATCATATCTACAAAATACCCTCACACCAACACCTAAACAATGTTTGATAGAATAATTGTTACCAATCAATAGCCTAGCCAAGCTAACACATAAAACTAACCATCACACATTTATTGACATCTACTAAATGCTGAAGACTGCACCAATAAGCAGGCTACAAAAATTAAAAACTATCTTTGATGGAAGCACAGAAGAAGAGATTAATTCTGCTGCCAGGGTAGGGCTATGATTGGGGAAACCATGGAACAGAGTGGTCAAAAGCTCAAGTCTGGACTCCATCTGCTTGGCTCAAATTCTGGCTCTGATACTCCCTTCCTTCTTGACACCCTTCTTTCTTCAATCGTGAAATGAGGACAATGATAGTACCTCTCTCCTATCTGTTTGAAACTTAAAGATAAGCCATGTAAAGGGCTTAAAACAAGGCCAGGCAGATAACAAGTACGTAATTAATAGTTGTCATCATTATGATTACTTGTAACGAGCCTTGAAGGTTGAATAAGAGTAATCCAGAACAGGAAGGGCATTCCAGGCATATGAAACAGTAATAACAAAGGCGCAGAGGTATGAAAAGGCCCTCACATCTGGAGGAGATAATTAATGCAATGCAGCCAGCACGTGGAGGATGGTGAGGAAAGATGTGAAGGGTTAGATGCAGTCAGCCCATGAGGAACCTTGAATATTACATAAAAGAGTTTGTACTTTATTTTGGCAGCAAGAAGAAATAATAAGGTTTTTTCTTATGCAAATTAATAAATAACATAATCAAGTCTATGAATACCTGAAATTCATAGATTGTAAATGAGGCCACATTTGAATAACTGCCCCAGGTCTTACTCTGAGCATTCACTGCTTGACTAACAGGAAGTCCAATCTTTGCCCAGGGTTTCCCTTCCGGTATATTTCTAAAACTTCTCCAGGGTTGTGTACCTGAGTTTTTCGACCAGTCCTGGTGGCAACGTACTGTCACCTTGCCTGGTGGTACAGCTCCCCTCAAGGGAGCTCTCCACCACTATCAAGAGAGATCTGCTGTAACCACCACCATCACAATCCTGGATGATAGAACCAGGAGGTCCTTTTTGAAGAAAAAGAAAGCTCAATGCAAGGTTGTCCCATGATCAAAATTATCTGGATCTCAAAGCATCATAACCTTTTATATTCACATTGTCCCCCAAAATCCATTCTCTCCATCTGCTATAATAGAAGATTTACATCTGGGCACACAGCCACCTCGCTCAAGATTACATTGACCAACCCTCCTTGCAGGTAGAAGAGGTCATATGACTTCTCACAAACAGGACATGAGCACAAGTGGTATATGCCACTTCTAGTCCCAGGCTTTAGAATATTATACATGTATTCCTCCACATTACTTTCATCTGCCCTCAAACTAGAATACTGACTGATTGTGGTTCACTTCCAACCATGTAATTAGAACTCAGGATTTAAGAGATGGTAGAGAAAACTGGGTACCTAGATGACTTCATGGAGCAGAGTTCATATTGCAGTATGACCAACAAAGAAATAAACTTCTATCTTCCATAAGCCACTCAATTATTGTGAGTTCTTTGTTACAATATTCTAGTTTTCCCCTACACTCAGCTCTCTCCCCCAAGATTCATACACATAGCCAAGTAAAGCTTTCAGGTAGAACCATCACCCCCATCAAAAGCTTAGACTTTGATCTCAGGTTGGCTCATCGTGCCACAATTCCTATCATGAATTCTAAGTTAGTACGTGTGTGCGATCACCATCATCCCTCCTATAATCTGGTTTATGTCAGAACTTGACAAGGATGGACAGGGTCCAATCTGGCTTTTCTTGTGGGAATTTTTCCAGCTCTTGAGCAAAGCCAAGAATATAAACAATACCTGGGGGAGAGGGGGGAGGGAAAACATCAAATCCCTCTTAACAGAAGCCCCTATATCCCTGCTCTGCTCAGTCACAACTCCCTAGACCCAGGGTTCTAAGCTGCCTGAGAGACCTCTGATCACTGCAAGGAGACTAGGCTGAAAAGGCAAGGACAAGGCCACATGCAAGGGGGAATGTTGCAATTAACCTAGAAGAGACACCAGCCAGAAAAATACCAGTGGGAACAGAAAGAATCAAACTCAAGAGCTATGTCGGAAATAAGAACAGTAAGACTTGATGACAGACGTTTACACAGTAATCACATAGACACTTAAATACTTTGGGTGAGAATGTCGCTACAGGTGGTGATGATAGTAATGCAGAATGACTTAAATCTGCTTGATTCCAGACCACATCATGGAAAACAGTTAACAGCAATAATAAAACATATACACAATGTTATGTAACAACTGCATCTTATAAAAGTTTCTTTTATGATTTAAAAAGGGAGGAAATGGGAGAAATTCAGGTCTAATAAGAGGTACAAGGTGAGTGACAAAGAAAAAGTTCAACCACCCTGGAAGTGAACATGCAAAATATCCTATGTATTTCTAGAAAGTTGATTCATACCTTTTTTTTTTTTTTTTTTTTTTTAGAAAACCAGGTAGAATTTTCAAAAAGTGACCTAGGATTCAGTTACTTTACATCTTAAAGTTACATCTTATCTTAAGTTCCTTTTCTGTTTATATTCTATATGGTTCAGAGTGCTCAGTTGCAAACAAGGATTTAAGCCATGCTATAGACCAAATGTTTGTGTCCCCACAAAATTCACATGTTGAAACTCCAACCCCCCGCCCTGCAGTATGGCTGTATTTGGATATGGGACCTCTAAGGAAGTAATTAAGGTTAAATGATGCCATCCGTGAGGAGCCCAGGTCCAACAGGCTTGGTGTCCTTGTAAAAAGAGACACCAGAGAGTGTTCAGGCTCTCTGTCTCGAGTCCTCTCTCCCACCCTCCCTTTCTCCTCCTTTGTGTACTCATTGAAGAAACACCATGGCCACGTGAGGGCACAGTGAAAAGGCAGCTGTCTGCAAGCTAGAAAGAAAACTCTCGCCAGAAACCAAAGCATCTGGAACCTTGATCTTGGACTTCCAGCCTCCAGAACTGAGAAAATAAACTTCTGTTGCTTAAGCCACCCAGTCTGTGGTATCTTGTGATGGCAGCCCAAGCTGACTAAGGCAGTAGTGAGGCGTTTATTCCTGTTTTCCATTAAAACTAAGATGCAGGGGCCCCTGGGTAGCTCAGTGCATTAAGCGGCTGCCTTCGGCTCAGGTCACAATCCCAAGGTCTCAGATAGAGCCCAGCATTGGGCTCCCTGCTCAGAGGAGTGCCTGCTTTTCCCTCTCCTTTGTCCCTCCCTGCTGCTCATGTGTGCTCTTTCTCTCTCTCTCTCTCTCTCTCTCTACTCTCTCTGTCTCCCTTTCTCTCTGCCAAATAGATAAAAATCTACATAATTAAATCAAACTAAGATGGAACCATTTGTGAAGCACGTCATTATTTTATAAACAACTAAGAAAAACCTAACACTGCTCATTGAACTATAATATGTCATTGGCTGTAAGAAGCAGTCCAATTCTAAAGACCAAAAAAAAAAAGTGGGAATATGTGACTCTTAGAATTGAAGAAATAGATAATATCTACTAGGAAACTTATAGACCTCCCCCCAGTAGACCAGGGAAATAGGTTGAAGTGCAGCCAGAAACAAAGCACTGTGGGAAAATACCCAACCACTCCATGGGGCTAATCCAGCAGAAAGAGCAGTGCCCCCACTGAACAAACCAATAGCACCTCAGAAGCCACCGCAGCTGCCCTCCAAGAACTAATGCCTCCACCTGGGAATTGCCAGAACAGCCAACCATCATCACTACCAACTTTTAGTCCCAGAGAGTGACCCGGAGAGTGAAGGAGACACAAACTCTAGAGAGTTTGTAGAAAAACTTATTCCAAAAAGGTGATCAAGTAAGTATTATAACAATTTTGTTGTAAGCAAAGAAAGAACCTCGGTGTAAAATAGAGACTGTTTGGGGACACCTCTGTTCTATGCTGTCTAGCACCCCAGCAGGAATGGGAAAGGTCTCATGAAGACAGCATTCCATCTGGGGAGTTCTCTCCCTTTATGCCCATCTGAGCTTCAGATTGTTGTTACTGAAACTTGCTCTGTCCAACTGCTTTGTATCTCAATACCTGAACGTCTCTTTTAAGTTGGAATTTTATTAAGTTGACCAATGGATTTGTCTGTAATGAGGAGTAGTCAGTCAGGATGCTTGAATCCAATGGGTGGGAGATTCATTCTGCTTCTTCCTGTATCTTACTTTTCAGTATTTTAGATTGTCCTTGTCCCATACTTTCTGTCCTCTGTGAGATATCTAGTACTTACTCCAAAGCTCTTCTTCATGGATCACAGAGTTGAAGACTTCTGTCTTGTAAATAAGTAATTATTTTGCAAATACTCTACCTCTTCATGTGATTTCTCCTCTTAAATTATACCTTCCAGAAGCCTTCAGTCCCAGGACATGTTACCGAGTCTTGGAGCTCCAGAGCAAGAGAGAAGAGTCTGGCCCCTAGCAAGACCCAGAACTTGGGAAACAAGTTTAAGCAATCCGGCTCGGGCTCTGAATGGGTCTCCACGGGCATTTCAAGCAGCACAATTATTCTCCGTGGGGACTGTCAGGGGCATTTCCCCACCACGATACATGCCAATAGCACACTGCACTTATAGTTTCAATAAAAAGAAATGTTCCCAATCTTTTCCAAATGCTCTTAGAGACATGGGGATTCTCCTAGTTCCCAAGGTTCCCCCTCACAAGGTTCACAAGGTTCCCCCTCAGTGTGTGTGGGATAAAAGCCGGGATACACAGACAGCTCGGCCTGGGGGACTACCTCATTCAGTTCCCCAGGGACTGCTCTGGATTTAGCATAAAACCCCTCAGCCCCAGGCAAATGAGGAACGTTGATCCGCCTGACTCAGCCATGAGGTTGACTGGCCTGCTGAAGAGGATCGGACAAAAGAAATGCTTCTCCCAGTCAGGACGAGCTGTGGAGACAGGGAAGGGAGGCAGAGGGATGGATAGAAAAAAGTACTCCTAGGAGTCTCTCTATCCCTCCTACCCCAGGCACACACCAAACCTATCCTTGTGGCCTAGAAGGCCTCAGAAACATCGAGTTTGGTGTGAGGCACCCAAGGACAGAGGCTTCTTATCCTGTTTCCTCATGAGGAAGCAACACTCTCGCTGTGGGGAAATCACACCTGGTACTCAGGTTTCCTCATGAGGAAGCAACACTCTCGCTGTGGGGAAATCACACCAGGTACCTCATCTGTAAAATGCAGGAGGTGAAGATTTCCTCTTAGGGCACTATTTACACTCACACAGTAACTCCTTTAAAGTTCTGTCCCATCATGATCCCAGCATTCTGGAATCAAGGCCCCCATGGAGCTCCTTGCTCAGTGGGGAGTCTGCTTTGCCCTCTGCCTGCAGCTCCCCCTGCTTGTGCTCTCTCTCTCTCTCACTCTCTCTGACAAATGAATAAGCAAAATCTTTAAAAATAAATAAATAAAACTATGTCCCTTTAACTTTTCAGAACTTTTTTCTAATTCTGGGGAACTGACAACTTTTTCAAGCAAAGAGTCACAGCCATCAGAAAGGTTTACAAGCCACCAAGGGTGCAAAGTGTGTAAGGAACAGAGCTGCTCCCCCACCTCCTCCGCGGCTCTCTGCAGGGGGTCAGAGGAACGCACTGTGTGTGTTCACTAGAGCTGCCATGACAAAGTCCCACAGACCAGAGGCTAGAATCCAAGATCAAGGGGCTGGTTTCTTCTGAGGGCCTCGTAAATGGCGGATTCTCCCTGTGTCTTCACATGGTCTCCCCTCAGTACAAGTGTGTGTCTCAATGTCCTTTTCTTCCAGTCAGAGGGGTTTCGGGCCACCCCAGGGATCTTAACGACGTCTATAATCGAAATCACCTGTCTCCTAGGTAGACTAAATGGGTGAAGGGGCTCAAAAGGGGCAAACTTCCAGTTATAAAATAAATAAGCCCTGGGAAAGCACTGTACAGCACAGTGACTGTGGTAAGTAATACTGTACTGCATATTTGGAAGTTTCTAGGAGAGTATATTTTAAATGGACTCAACACAAGAAAATAGATTTTGTAAGGATGTATGGTGAGGGTGTCAACTAGATATACTTTGGTGATCCTTTCCTAATACATACCAACATCGAACCCTTATGTCGTACACCTGAAACTAATATAATTTTATATGTCAATTATACCTCACTTAAAAAAAAAAAAGAAAAAAGAAAAATACTGCCAAACCAAAACCTTAAAAAAAAAAAAAGAAAGAAAGAAAGAAAGAAAGAAAAAGAAGAAATCACCTATCTCCCAACTAAAGTCACACTTTGGGGTACAAGGGGTGAGAACCCAACATGTGAATTTGGCAGAGACACAATTCAGCCATAACACCTACCTGACTGGACTTGGCATTTGTTCCTCCACTCTGGGGTCCTTGAATCCATCTTCCCTGCAGATGACCGAGCCTGGAAGAGAGTCTTCGGGTAGAATCATTCACACACCATTCATGTGATGACTGTCTTCAGCGGCTGCGCTCAGCGGCTGGTGACCCTCAGTATGGCTGAGGGAAGCTCTCTTAAAGGGAAATGGCTCTCAAACTTTTGGGGAGAGGTAAGTAACATGGCAGTGTGATGAAAATAATTTTGACCTCATGGACTCTCCAAAAGGGCCTCAGAAAATCCTAGGTATCCCTGGACATACATTAAGAACAACTGCCTGAGAGGAGCACTTGGGGGGCTCAGCAGGTAAGAGTCTGACTTTGGCTCACGTCACGATCTCGGGGTCCCGAGGTCCTGGGATCCAGCCCCACATCCCTGCATCAGCTCATGTTGTATACCTGAACCTAATATAATGTTATATATCAATTATACCTCACTTTAAAGATTCTGTTTATTTATTTGACAGAGATCACAAGTAGGCAGAGAGGCAGGCAGAGGGAGAGGGGGAAAGCGGGCTCCCCACTGAGCAGAGAGCCCGATGCGGGGCTCGATCCCAGGACCCCGAGATCATGACCTGAGCCGAAGGCAGAGGCTTTAACCCACTGAGCCACCCAGGCACCCCTATACCTCACTTTAAAAAAAGAAAAATACTGCCAAACCCAAACCGCTGAGCTGGGAGCCTGCTTTCCCTTTCCCTCTGCCCCGACCCCCTTGCTCATGTTCTGACACTTTCTTTCAAATAAATAAATAAATAATATTGTGGGGGGGAAAAAAAGGAATGAAAAAGAACAACTATCTTAAAAAAAACCCTCTGTGGGTGCCTTTATTCTTGACTGATACTGCTCCCTGGCACATACTGGTTTTCCCTGCAAGGCCAGAGGGACTTCTTGCCCCAATGCACCCCAGAAACGTGGAGCAAGACCCACCTTTTAAGAGGTGTGCTTGCAGGTGGGTCCACAGGACCTAGGTCCTGGGAGACAGCATAAGGTAAGAATAGACATGAGTCAACATTGAACTAAGGTCAGAATGCCTCCTGGCTTGATCCTCCACAATGAGATCACTTAATCCTGGTTTTCCCACAGGTGTGTCAAAAACTCCCCACATTAGGTAAATAGCAGCAAACAAGCCTGTATTCATTAGGAGACATTTAGCTGAATATAAAAACAAAAAAAAAATAATAATAAAAAAATTTTTTTTTTTTTTTTTTGGCTTAAACAAGACAGAAACATATGGCTCTTTCTTAGAAGAGAAATCTGGGGTAGGCAGCCAAGGCTGGTATGGTGGCCCCATAAAATTGTCAGGAAACAGCACTTTTCAGCTCACAGTCGGCCTTCAGTGGCACTCACCCTCAAGGTCTAAGCTCGCTGCTGAACTCTGGCCACAGCAATCATATTCCACCCAGGAGAAATGAAAAAAGAATACTTCCCAGGAATTGTGGATTCTGCTCCTTGGCCAAAAATAAGTCACGTATTTACAAGGAAATTAGAAATGTTCTCTACTGGATCCACAACATCATGTCTAACCACTTTAGAAGGAGAGAATGTGTCCTGGGCGGTACTAAGCAGAGTTCACCACAAATTGTCACTTAGTTGCTCTCCCCTATAGAAAACAGCAAAGCCAAATTGAGATGGAACACTTGGCAGCCACTCTGTGACTCGTCAGCCCGTTGACTCACTCCTACCCACCAGCCTGTCAGCAAAACCGTGTTTCTACATGTCACCACCCTTCCAGATTGCTAAATATATTCAAAACTCTGAACGTTAAATCCTTGAATGCGAAGTCTACTATTTAGCATATTCTTTAGATTTTCGAATTGTTTATTTTATATAAAAGCTATTATCTATACCAACCATCGGAGGAACACATACGTTAATATTAACCTGAAAGTTTGCAGGGATTATTTCTGAACAGTAGAATTACAAGACATGCTTCCTTTTTTATTATTATTATTTTCTATAGGTAAAAATGTTCCTCCAGCGCATATATATTGCTTCTATGGTTAGATAAAAGAGTCATTTCTTTTTAAGAACCCGGACTTCTAGCCTTGTCTTTCATTAGTTGAAGGATTTCTTCATCTACAACCCACGGTCGTGGAGATCAGAAAGTAATTAGGAAATCTGATTCTTATAGTACTTTACCTGTGATCCTCTCTATACCTCGTTTCATACCGTGCATCTTGGGTTAAATATAAAATTATATCATGACCTTTCTGATCATTTCAAAATAACAAATTCGCATCAACTCTGTCGTATGGTTTAAACAGACCCTGAAAATAAACGAAACCTGTGAACAACATTTCAGAAGAATAGTTCTGCTCAGCTGTTACAACGAAACATGAGTCAGAGGCAGGGGGAGTTCCACAGTTCAGACTTTGTAAGGAGAAAGGGATGCTTTTTCTCCCCCCACCCCCCAAACTCTCCGGGAAGAATTCGCCATCTGCATTTTTAACTTTGTCATTTTCCAGGGAATTCTTTGCAACTGAAAACGAAGCCAGGAGATTGGAAACAGCTCAAGGTGCGGATCGGAGCCAACCATCTCCAGGCGGGGCTCCAGAACGGATGGTGGCTGCGGCTGAAGCCCCCGAAGTTGCCCAGAACACATCCCTGGCTCTCCGACAGAGCCTGTCCATGCCCCCACTCTCGCGCCACGCGGCCTTCTTCTTCTCCCAAAAAGGTATTCACTGAAAAACTGAAAGGCAGTTCTTCCTGGTTTTTATGTTTGTACTTGTCCTTACCCCAGAGCCAAAAGACTGACAGTCTACCAATTTGAACACACCGGCTTTGCTAGAAAGACACCCAAAGGCACATGTATAAAAGCATTAACTTGAAAAACACAAAGAATAGACCAGCTATATTTACTGATGTCTTAGAACAGTCTGTGGGGATACGCAGATTAAACTGGTCTATACCGTACAAAAGGCTCAAACGCTTCTTCCGGGAAAATGAAAAAATGAAGAGGAAGGGGATTATAGTGTTGACTTGAATCTCATCCACGTCTAGCCACAGCCAGACAATCCACATTTGATGTACCGTAACCACTGTCCACCCCCCTCCCCACCCCAGTCCACAGCCACACCTCTCCTCTGTGCAAGCCACACGGGGAGGGGCAGCAGGATAAAGTGTAAAACTTCTGTGATCAGCAGAAACATTCTCCTCAAAGCTAAGGAAGGGTAGGCTTCAGGACCCCTCACTTAACACAATGCCTTCCCAGTCTCATTCTAAACAAATACTTGCTTTCTTATCTATTTTCCTTTTGTGACTTTTTTCCATGAAAGAGTCTCTAAATTCTATAAGTCACAGACTCCATAAAACCTGGATTCTCGCCTCAGCAAGTAAAACAATGGGTCATGTGCTCTTATACTTTTTTATCTTTTTAATTGAGATTTTAAAAAGAAAAAACATATACCATCTTAACCATTTTTAAGCACACAGGTTAGTGGTAGTAAGTGCATTCATATTGGTTTTTATTTTAAAGATTTTATTTGTTTACATAATCTCTACACCCAACATGGGGGCCCAAACTCGTAACCCCGAAATCAAGAGTTGCGTGCTCTACTGACTGAACCAGCCAGGCACCCCACTTTCATGCTGTGCAACCATCTCCACCATTTATCTCCAGAACTTTTCAATTTGCGAAAGAACACAGGACTCCCACTTTCCAGCACCCCCAGCCCCTGGCAGCCACCAGGTACTTTCTACCACTATGGATTTGACTGCTCCTGGGTACCTCATGTAAGTGGAATCCTCTAGTATTTGTCTCCTCGTGACCGGCTTATTTCACTTAGCAGAGTGTCCTCAAGTTTCGTCCATGTTGTAACAGTGACGGGATTTCTTTCCTTTTTAAGGCTGACTAATATTTCACCATCTGTATACACCATATTTTGTTTATCCATTCATCTGTCAGTCGACATTTGTACATTTTTTTTTTAATTTTAAGATAAATGTGTGCAACCATTTGGAAAGCCATGTTCTTGCTTACGAAATCAGTTCCACCAAATGAGCAAAGCTGTCCCTTGTCAGTCACAGCGATGTGAGGATTCAGGGACTTTCTCTTTCTGAGCTCCATGAGAAATCAGAAAGGGACAGTTTCCTTTTCATTACAGCCTGTGACTAGCCCCCTAACAAACAACACAGTCTGCTTTTCCTCACCTGGGCATTCCACGTTTCTTTCCATATCTCTTAACCTATTTTAGTGGGGTTTTTTAACCAACCAATACACATGTATTGAGAAAATAGTATTTCTTTTTTTTTCAACTATTATTTACACTTTCAATGTTCTGGGTGAAATACTCTACTGCAGAAAGCAAAATGAAAAAGAGAGAGAGAGAGAGAGAAAGAATAAAAATTACCCTGAATAAGTTCACATTCCAGAGGAGGGAATAGATTCACAGATTTTTATTAATGAATAAATTCATTAATAGAGGCATATAGAGGGTGCAAAGGGAGCACATTAAGGGAAGGATTTATTATTTTTAAGATTTTATTTATTTATTTGTCAGAGAGATAGAGAACACACAAGCAAGGGAAGCGGCAGGCAGAGGGAGAAGCAGACTTCCTGCTGAGCAAGGAGCCCGATGCAGGCTCAACCCCAGAATTCTGGGATCGTGACCTGAGCCGAAGGCAGACGCTTAACTGACAGCCACTCGGGCATCCCGGGAAGAACTTTTTCAACATAAATGAGTCAAGCAAGATTACCCAGGAAAGATAACATTTAAACTGGACAGTGAAAGGGATATTTGTTTGGTGAGGTAAGCTACAAAGAGTATTCCATGCAGAGGAAACAGAGTGAATAAAAGTCCTGAAGGTGTTTGGTCTGTTCAGGAAAAAGCAAATCCTCTGGTGTCTAGAGGGCAGAAAGCATTCATAGGAGTAGCACGGGATGAGATGCAAAGGAGACTGGAGCTAAGCTGGGAAGGTTTTCTCAGGCTTGCTGAGGAATTAGGACTTCTGGTGGGCAACAGGAGCCACTGCAGATCTGAGTGGGATGAGGGAGCATCATGACGAAGTCTGTGTTCTGGAAACACCATCCTTTTTTTTTTTTTTTTTTTTTTTTTTTTTTTTTTTTTTTCTTATTTGACAGACAGAGATCACAAGTAGGCAGAGAGGCAGGCGGGGGCAGGGGAGCAGGCTCCCTGCTGAGGAGGGATCTCCATCCCAGGACCCGAGATCAAGACCTGAGCAGAAGGCAGAGCCACGCAGACACCCCTGGAAACACCATCCTATCACCAATCTAGCCACACACAGGATAGGTTAATATGAAGAGACACTGGCAGGGTAGGAGCCAGGGCAAGAGAAATGGACAAGAAGATCCCTGAATCTAAGTGAATATTTAACCGGAAGACAATGTTTTTCCTCTCCAACAGCAGAAATGAGAGCTGACAAGCAGGTTGAATCCAATCATTAAAAAAAAAAAATGGCATTTCTGCCTCTTTGAATTTTAAATGACTACACATGTATATGTGTGTATATATGATGTTATAGAAGAAAATGCTAATGTCAGCTACCTCTGGGCAGGCAAATTAAGGAAGATTTTTATTTTTTTTCTCTATGCTCTCCTCTATTTCCCCATCTTCTATATGCAAATGCATTTTTCCTCTAGCAAAAGGAAAACGTTATTTTTAAAAGACCATTTTGTTTCTTGTCATCCTTAACAAGATAATGTATTGGAAGATATCATTTGTGTGGTGAGTTGGGAAGGGGAGCAATAGTATCGGGGATCCTTCAAAACCCAGTCCACTCCTCCATTGCCCCCAAAATAAATGCATCTGAGTTGGGGAGAGGGAGAGAAAATATGCATACAACGACATGGGTGACACTTTTCTCTGCACCCTGGCAGTGTCTCTGTCATGAAAGAGAATGAGGCAGACAATGAGGAAGATGTGAGTTGGAGAGAGGAGCCCTTCAGGTGGTCGGCGCGCTCAGACAAGACGGTGGGATCTGTACTAGTTATCTTGGAGGCAGAAGGAGTGAAGGCTGGGAGGATAGATTTCTAGTTGGCAGAACAGTGGGAGTGACTAGGAATGCATGCGAGGGTTTGAGGGAGACCAGGCAACTTGGAACAAAGGATTCACGTGGAATGTAAGGTTAGGAAGGTAGATTTGAGACCCAGAATCCGTTAGGTAGTGGCAAATCGATGTTCGTTCTGAGCAACAGTTCTGATGCAAGAAACACGGGACTTCAGGAAGATCGGTTGGAGGGTGGTAGGCAGGAGACATTGCCAGAAAGGAAATTGGGTTGAGGTGTGGCTTCCTGATTGCCACATGCACCTTAATGTCTGTTGCTAATGCTATATTTTTACTAGTTCCTTCTAAAAGTGCTGTTTCTTTCTCTAAAGATAAAAACAGCTTTGTTGAGATATAACTCATATACCATACAATTTACCCATTGAAAGTATAGAATTGTCCGGGGTATGTTCACTTGGTTGTACAAACATCTAATTTTAGAACATTTTTATAAAAGGAACCTCATACCCATTAGCAGTCACTCCCCATCTTCCCCCAACTCCCCAGCCCTAAGCAACCACTAGCCCACTTTCTGTCTGTATGAATTTGCCTATTCTGGACATTTCATGTAAATGAAATCATACACTATGTGGCTTTCTGTGTCTGGCTTTTCTTTCACTTCCCATGCCTTCAAGTTTTGTCCACATTCATGTAGACTTCCTTCTCTTTTATTGTCAAATAGTATTCCATTACAAGGTGATACCACATTCTGTTTATCCATTCATCCATTGATGGTCATTTGGGTTATTTCCACTTCGAGGCTATCATAAACAATGTTCCTATGAATGTCCGCGCACAAGTTTTTGCATAGACATAGGTTTTCATTTCCCATGGGTATCTCCCTAGAAGTGGAGCTTCTAGCTTATATGGTAACTGTGAAGCGGGAGAGCTAGGTTCTTGTCTCAACAGAGTCGAAGAATGAATCTCACAGACACAGAGTGAGTAAAGCAATAGGAACTTATTAAGATACAGAAAAAGCTCTCAAGAGCAAGAGGGGTCTGGACAATGTTGCCACTGAGGCCTTTAGGGTTGGGCTTTTATAGAAAGCTAACCAGGGAACTTAAACCCTTTTATCATCTCTACATATATCACCATTGAGCAAGGACTAGTGATAACACCTTCAATGACTTACTTCCTTTTTAAGGTCTAGTTATTCCATGTTGGTCACAGGTGATTATCATAAAAAAAGAAAAAAACAACCATCCAACACGCCTAGGGTGGGGTGGTCTGGTTTGTTCCATTAGCTTTGGTTTCCTTACACTTCAGCATTTGGGGGATTTCTGTGAGCATGATCACAGAATCCCCTATCTATCTCTCCCTACCTAACCCCCCCATACCTCACTCAACTACACTAAGTTTCTTTCTTTTTTTTTTTTTTTTATGTTATGTTAGTCACCACAGAGTACTTCATTAGTTTTTGATGAAGTGTTCCATGATTCATTGTTTGTGCAGAATACCCGGTGCTCATTACAATCCATGCCCTCCTTAATACCCATGACCAGGCTCACCTAACCAACCCCCTTCCCTCTGAAACCCTCAGGTTGTTTCCTGGAATCCATAGTCTCTCATGGTTCATCTCCCCCTCTGTTTTCCACCCCCTTAAGTTTTCCCATCCTTCTCCTAATGACCTCCGTGTTATTCCTTATATTCCACATGTGAGGGAAACCATATAATTGTCTTTCTCTGCTTGACTTATTTTACTTAGCAGAATTCCCTCCAGTTCCATCCATGTTTATGCAACCTTTCTGATGACTAATATTTCACTGTGTATATGAACCACATCTTCTTTATCCATTTGTCTGTTGAGGGCATTCCGGCTCCTTCCACAGTTTGGCTATTGTGGACATTGCTGCTATGAACATTGGGGTGTATGTGCCCCTCCTTTTCACTACAACTGTATCTTCGGGGTAAATACTCAGTAGTGCATACACTCAGTTTCTGACTTATGCATGCTCTCTGATAAATCTTACTGTTTGTTTATCTGTCTGTGAAGCTGGCTTATGTCTCATCCAGTGCAACTCTGAATTCCACTAGTGGAGTGCCCACCCTAACTTAACTCAGCCTCACTTATAACTTTCAAAGCTAAGAAGGAAGTAGGTGGTATGTCAGAGCCTTCTGCTGTGCTCAAGAAAGCAGATGTGATCACAGAGCAAGTCCGGACAGCCCACATGTGGGCTGCCCTTGTGCCTCCTACACTTTCATGGTAAAGGAAACCAAACGTCAATCTCTCTCAGCCTCTCCCTCTCACTCTCTCTCTCTAAAGCCTGGGTAAATCAGAAGCATCCTCTATGGAAGCAGAGCTTTCAGTCAAGGACCTTCTGCTATAACTCTCTTCCCTGTTGCCTGAAACAGATTGCAGAAGGAGGGATCTCAAGATCTCGAACCTGGTAACAGTCAAAGCAAAAGTCAGAGCCCAGTGCTTTAGAAGTGTGTGTAAAATTAGAAATATCAAGAAGTGTTGGGGTTTTTAAGGTTTCAAGCAAGAACCCCTGAGAAATGGTAATCAAAATGAAAGAAGAAAGAGCCACACTTTGGAGCTCTCGGCAAGGTCAGGGCATTGTCATTTGAAACAAAACAAACAAAAAAAAAAATACAGGCACAGGTGAGATAAGAGAGTTTTGAATAAACACCTTGTATCATCAGATTCCAGAACACCTTCTCTCCTAGGAGCCAATGCAGGTAACCAAAGTCCCATACAATAGCAAAAATGCTGGTTTGGATGAAACCAGCTAACTGACCTATGGATCAATACAAAAAGCCATCGATGTGTGGTTAAGCAATAGCAAATGACTGACCTGTACTGAAGGCTTGACAATGGAGGGAGCAAGATTTATACTTCAATATTGTTCTAACAATATTTCAACATCCCTTCCAGCCCTGTGGGATTATAAATAGATTCTGGTAAGAGTAATACCCTTACTCTCAAAAATCCTGTATGTATAGGAAATAGGGTGCCAGGGGAACAGACATGCTGAGACAGAGGTGTTATAAAACTCAAGTTAGGGAAGAGATTAATGTTTCAGTGCTACAGAACAAAACATCCCCAGGAACACAAGATGATGGCCTGTCTCCCTGTTATTGGGAGCTTGTAACCTACAAAGAAACAAAAGAAGTAACAAGGAACTTGACATTAGAAACAGTGAACTACCCGCCTTAAGAAAGAACAGATTTCACTCTCCGTGTACAAAAGTGTTGTACGAACTGGCTTGCTAATAATCAGGAAAGTGATCTGTTCAACGGGAAGAGACAGATATCCTCCTTCTCTGGTTTCTGAACTCTAATTCTGATTAGCCAGTA
Organism: Mustela nigripes; assembly: GCF_022355385.1. Taxonomy (NCBI): domain Eukaryota; kingdom Metazoa; phylum Chordata; class Mammalia; order Carnivora; family Mustelidae; genus Mustela; species Mustela nigripes. The sequence continues at coordinate 198,365,598 of NC_081557.1, forward strand.
GCTCATCTGGAGAAAGAAGTCATAACGTCTCTTTTGAGATATTCTCAAAAAAGAATCTTCCTGGGGAATTACGTAAGCTTGGGAGTTCTGCCGCTCCTCTGCTTCCAGATATCATTTTGTTCAGCCTCCCACTGCCGTGTGTCAGCTCCATGTCACCTCCCCACTCTGAACCCTGGCATTCCGTCAGCTGGACTCCCCCCGCCCAACCGTGGCTGCTTTATTAGCTGGGCGCTTGCCCTGCCCCTAGTCCCAAATTCTTCCCTTTACCTCCTGTCTGGCTGCCTGGAGACTGACTAAGGTTATTAGAGTGCACCTAAGGGAATTCAAGGATATGTAGTACACTGTGAGATCGGCCTCTGACCTTGTACACGTGGATCCCATTACATAACTGCAGCTGACCTGCCCTCCATCTTTCCCTGGCTGCCCAAGACCAGAAGCACTGAAAAGAGATGGAGGAAGGAAGGGAGGGAGGAAGAGAGGCAGGAGAGGGTGGGGGAAGGAGAGGGTGGGCAGGAATCAACCTCTGGTGTTTTTTTTTTTGTTTTTTTTTTTTGTTTTTTTTAAAGATTTTATTTATTTACCTGACAGAGAGAGATCACAAGTAGGCAGAGAGGCAGGCAGAGAGAGAGGAGGAAGCAGGCTCCCCGCTGAGCAGAGAGCCCAATGCGGGACTCGATCCCAGGACCCTGAGATCATGACCTGAGCCGAAGGCAGTGGCTTAACCCACTGAGCCACCCAGGCGCCCCCTCTGGTGTTTTTAAAAATGCACAATAGCCCATCATATTCAACAAGAGACTTCAACTAGCAATACCTTTAAACGTTTTTCTCTCTAGATATTAACAACATAAGAAACCACCCCTCTTACACTGTCAGTGGGAATGCAAACTGGTGTAGCCACTCTGGAAAACAGTATGGAGGTTCTTCAAAAAGTTAAAAATAGATCTAAACTATGACCCAGTGATTACACTACTAGGTATTTACCCAAGGGATACAAAAACGGTGGTTCTAAGGGGCACATGTACCTGATATTTATAGTAGTATTATCAACAATAGCCAAACTATGGGAAAAGTCCAAATGTCCATCAATTGGTGAATGGATAAAGAAGAAGAGGTATATATTTTCTATGGAGTATTACTCAACCATCAAAAAGAATGAAATCTTGCCATTTGCAACGATGTGGATAGAGCTAAAGAATTTTATGCTAAGCAAAATAAGTCAGTCGGAGAAAGACAATTATATAATCTCTCATATGTGGAATTTAAGAAACAAAACAATGAACGTAGGAGAAGGAAAAAAAAAGAGAGGGAGGGAGACAAACCATAAAGGACTCTTTTAACTCTCGAGTCTTAACTATTGACTCTTAACAAATTGCAGTTTGTTGGAAGGGAGGTAGGCAGGAGATGAGCAAGATGAGTGATGGGTATTAAGGAGGGCACGTGCTGTGATGAGTGCTGGGTATTGTGTATAAGTGATGAAATCACTGAATTCTACTCCTGAAACCAATTTTATGCTATATGTCAATGAACTAGAGTTTAAATAAAAACTAAAAAAAAAAAAAACTGATTAAAAAAACACATATTAACTAAATTGAATTTAAATAAAAGAAAAAATAAAAAATTAAATTTAAAAAACAAGCAAAGGATATATAAATAAAAGTTTTTCTTTTACATTTTTTTCTTTTTCTTTTTCTTTTTTTTAAATTTTATGTATCTATCTGAGAGAGAGAGAATGCAAGCACCAGCAGGGGTTGGGAGGGTAGAAGGTGTGGGAGGGAGGGGCAGAGGGAAAGGGAGAAGCAGACTCCCGCCAAGCAAGGAGCCTAACTGGGAGCTCGATCCCAGGACCCTAAGCTGAAGGCTGATGCTTAACCCACTGAGCCACTCAGGCGCCCCTTTATGATTTTCTTTTAATACTAAATTCCCAATAAGAAAAACCTTGCATCTAACTGAGCTCTGCTTATACTCAAATTTCCTCTTCAGCAGCCAGGTTGAAGGCTGAGCAGACACTTTTCCAAGGTGAGAAATAGCAAGTGATGGTAACTGACATTTAAAGAAAATAAAAATCCTCTGTCAAGGAGAAAAGAGTTCCCCTGCCTATGATGAAAGCGATTTTTTTTTAGAGTCCTACCGAATTTCATATACCTTGCTTGCATCCTAATATCTGCTTATGGAAAACAACAACAACAATCTATACATTATAAGCATTACATTTCTCTCTTTTTGTAATTAACCTTTTATACTACAAATATGCATTCGTACTTAAAAATTCAAAAAATACAAAGGTGTACAGAGTAAAAAGAATCAAAATCTCTATTCATCTTTCCCTCAGCCCCATAGGGGTGCTATGTCATACATCCTACGTCATACATCCCCTGAGGTAGGGATGTTCAGCGTGTGTTCTTCCAGAATCTAGCTTAGGTACATGGGTCTGTTAATACATACAGGTGCTGTGAATTTATTTTTTACACATAGTGGAGTGTACTACACATATTGTCCTGAAAGTTGCTTAATAACGAGTCAGAAGCAACTCCCATATCAGCGCATGTAACACTGCCTCACCCTCTTCAGCAAATGTAGTTGCCATTGTACCAGAAAGTATTCCACTGGTCCCCAGTTTGACTGTTTAATGCAAACAATGCCGCCGTAAATATACTCCACGCACAGGGACACGTATTGCTGAGTCAACCTCTAAGAGCACCTGTTTCTTTAGGTGTTGCCAAATTGCTCTCCATAGACGTTGACAACGACAAGCACTTTTAAAAAATATTTCTGAGAGCAGGTGCAGCAATCTCTCCTCTATGGCTCTTAAGGCTTGACATTTCTTTGGAAGGCCATCTTCACCTCCAGGATAATTTTTTGGAAACAAAACACTATACTTTCTTCTAGTGCTTTCATGAAACTTTTTTTTTTTTTTGAAGATTTTTATTTATTTATTTGACAGAGAGAGAGATCAGAAGTAGGCAGAGAGGGTGGGGGAAGCAGGCTCCCTGCTAAGCAGAGAGCCCGATGCGGAGCTCAATCACAAGACCTGAGATCATGACCTGAGCCGAGGGCAGAGGCTTAATCCAGTAAGCCACCCAGGTGCCCCTATGAAATTTTTTTTATATTTGGATTTTTAATTCATTTAGAATGTGCTTCTGAGCATGGTGTGAAACAAAATCCAAAATAATATCATGGTGATGGTAGAATTTATATCCTGTTCCCATCTTCAGTGGAAATCTGCTAATGTCTCATTATGATGATATTTGCAGTGGTGTATGACTTTATCAAAGCTTATTAATAGTTTCTTTTAAAATAAAGAATGCAGGGTGCCTGATCTTAGGGTCCTGGGATCAAGTCCTACATCAGGCTCTCTGCTCAGCAGGGAGCCTGCTTCCCCTCTCTCTCTGCCTATCTCTCAGCCTGCTTGTGATCTCTCTCATTCTGTCAAATAAATAAATAAAATCTTTTAAAAAATAAAATAAAATAAAGAATGCAGGGTGCCTGGGTGGCTCAGTCAGTTAAGAATCTGCCTTCAGCTCAGGTCATGATCCCAGGGTTCTGGGATCCAGCCCCACGTTGGGCTCCCTGCCCAGTGGGAAGCCTGCTTCTCCCCCTCCCTCTGCTGCTCCACCTGCTTGTGCTCTCTCTGTCGAATAAGTAAATAAAATCTTTTTTAAAAAATAAGTAAATAAAATAAAGAATGCATATTGAATTTTGTCAGCTGTGTTTTTAGCATCTGATAAGAACATTATTTGATTATTCTTCTTTAACTGAGTAATAATTAATTAATTGCATTATTTGAACCCCTCATGCTGAAATTTCACTATTTTCCTGGGAGTTATATTTCTAAATTTTTCAATATGTTTCAAATTTCTGACACAAAAAGAAATGATATTTTTATCCCACATTATTTTAAAAGATTTGAAAATGAAAATCTAATTATTCTGCTTTTTCAATGTCCAAAGCCCTGTTAGTTACACAGAAGAATATATTTTTATTTTTGTTTCTTTCTAAAAAAGAATAAATGCTCAAGTTGCTATGGTAGCATGTGGTAGCATTCCACTTACTCTCCTGAGATTTTTTTTTTCTCAACACTTTCATTCACATTCAGTTGAAGGTCATCTTGTAATGCAGCAAGCATTTATTATGCAGCTTTCATGTGCCAGGTTCTGGGCTTGCTGTTATAAGGAATTCAAAATGCCTATGAACGAGTCAGTCCTCAATCCACTGAAGCAACACCTAATTATCTGAGTCTCATCTCTTATCTATAAACTCAGAGGGAAACCATGTTTATGCTACCTAATTCCTGAAAGGCACAATTTCAAAAAAATTTTCTAAGATTTTATTTATTTATTTGATGAGAGAGAGGCAGTGAGAGAGGGAACACAAGCAAGGGGAGTGGGAGAGGGAGAAGCAGGTTTCTCGCTGAGCAGGGAGCCTGATGAGGGGCTCTATTCCAGGACCCTAGGAACCTGACGGGAGCCAAAGGCAGACACGTAACTGACTGAGCCACCCAGGAGCCCCCACAATATCAAATGTTAACAGCAGCCATGATCTCTGTTTATGTATGTGGACCTCTCTAAGTATAATCCATGTATACCATCATACTACCCTTAGTTAGGTCACTTATAAATTCTTTTCAAATAAAGTTGATGATGATGAGAGTGTTAAAAAATAATAAGAACTAGCAGCCACAAGAAGCATTATAGAAATCAATGTAGGACCATATACGTACAGAAAAGGTCATTTAAGCCATCTTTGTATTCTCACTACTGACGTATGAATGGTTTTGAAATATCTTTGGTGACCTCTTAACCTGAACTTAGTTCTTGTTTTTACTTGTCAGAATCTGTCAAGTATTCAAATAACATTAACTGATCTGTTTTGACCTGTCAATAATTGATGATGAAACTTCCTATACTTACTGAAAACAGATCTTATTAATTTGTGTTAATACATAATTTACAAATCAAATATAATTTTTTCAGGTCCAATTATTTGTGAAAACTTTTGACATAGCCTTTCAATAAATATAAATCAAACAGGAATGATCTCGCAGAAAGAACTTTTCTCTGAGTCAATAGGAAATTAAATGAACAATAACAAGAGAAAGATATTGAAAAAAAATAAGGAAATTAACATTTTTTAAGTCATTTAATTTCCTAGGTACATCACTAACTTGGTAGTTTTTTTCAATAAGTATTTGTTAGAATGGTGAGAAGAGTGAAGTACAAGGATTTTCATCTTTTAAAACCTGTATGTACTGCTTTTTCAAAAGCAGACATTAAAAGTAACACATGATAAGGGTGCCTGGCTGGTTCAGTTGGTAGAGAGGAGACTCTTGATCTCTAGGTCATGAGTGCAAGGCCCACGTTGGGCCTAGAGCTTACTTTTTAAAAAAAGAAAGAAAAGTGACACATGATATGTGATGCTGAGCTCTGCATTCTTTGAGAAGACGGAATTTATTGAACAGAACTGTAGGAAAAAAATAATTGAGGAACCATTACTACTATACCAAGGAGACTTGCAATCATTCTGCAGTTTTTACTGAGTATACACTTTCCAGAACTTTTTAAACTAAGGGTAATACTTGTCTAGGAAACTAAGAATATTTGCTTACAATGCAAAATCAGGTTTCAGCTGTAACAGAAAGCCTATTAAAAAACATCAGCAAAAAAACAAAAAACAAAAAACAAAAAAAATCAGCAAACAACAAAAGCAAAAATCCCAAATATTTCTTCAGAAATTCTAATAAAAGAATATATTTATTTGTCAAAATTTTTTTCCAGTTCTTTTTTCTTTTTCTCTAAAAAGGATGACACTTAAAGAGACTCAGCTATATGAGTGGACTGCTCCTTGGTTACAAAGAATTATAAACAGAGACAACAGTAAGAGCAATGAAGATTTTTGTATTTATTTCAAGTTGTCTTTTCTCCACAACTATCTTTTCTAATTGGTAAATAAGTGATAGAGAGGAAATGGGTAAATTCAAATGTCAAATTCCTTTCGTTTCCAAATGATCACCTGCTTTTAAAATCAGTGTTTTTCTTTGTTTGTTTTGTTTTTAAGTAGGCTCTGCACCCAAAGTGGGGCTCAGACTCATCACCTGAGACCAGAAGTCACGTGATTTACCCACTCAGCCAGCCAGGTGTCCCTTTTTGTTTGTTTTGATTTGGGTTCATTAAAAATTAGGAAAAGTACATGCTTGTTGGGGGAAAAAATTTTTTTAAGATTTATTTGTTTATTTTAGAGAGGGAGTGTGTGGAGTCAGGAGAAAGAGCAAAGGTAGAGGGAGATGGAGACAGAGAATCTCAAGCAGACTCTCCGCAGAGTGTGAGCCAGATACGGGCTCCATCTTACGACCCTGATGTCATGACCTGAGCTGAAATCAAGAGTTAGATGCTTAACTGACTTAGTCACCCAGGTGCCCCCTGGAAAAAAATAAAAAATAAAAATTTGTCTTAAAGATTTTATTTATTTATTTGTCAGAGAGAGAGCGAGAGAGCGCACAAGCCAGGGGAACAGAAGTCAGAGGGAGAAGCAGGCTTCCAGCCAAGCATGGAGCCTGATGTGGGACTCGATCCAGGACCCTGGGATCATGACCTGAGCTGAAGGCAGATGCTTAACGGACTGAGCCACCCAGGCGACTCTGAAGAAAATATTTTTAATATAAATGTACATGTAGTAAAGTGTGAAGGTTCTACTCTTCTAGCACCTCATTTCCATTCTCACTTCTCGAGCCTTGCCCTGCTTAATGGTTTTTATATTTATCTTTCCAGATTCTTTTCTGAGCAGATTAAAAAAAAAACAGTTTTTCATATGAATAGAAATATAATCCATATATTCATATGAATAGAAATATATGCTTATTTTACATATTGTTCTATCACTTTTTTTTTAATATGCCAAGTTTACACAGCTGGAAAGGCTAGGGATTGAGACATGACTGTTGGTCTAACTCCAGAATTAACTTTCCAGTGCCCAGTTGCCAAGGACATAGCACCAATTTGGGAAGACTAGTCTAGCAGTATTGTAGAGTTATATGACATCAGTTGAACTCTTGATTCGATCAGTTCAATCAAGACATTCTTTTTTTTTTTTTTTTTTAATTTAAATAGGCTCCACACTGGGTGTGGGGTTTGAACTCACCACCTTGAGATCAAGACCTAAGCAGAGATGAAGAGTTGGATGCTTAACCGACTGACCCAGCCAGGTCCCTAAGACACTGTTAGAGACTTGTAAATATCCAACAAGCAGGGAATAAATTACGGTATATCAACTAGAGCACATATCAATTATGAAAAATATAAAAACTATGCTCCAACATGGAAAAGTGATCGTCGTGAAATCTTAAAAGAAAAACCTTATCTTCTGGTGATTCTCAAATTCTCCCAAAACGGGAGAATTTTGCACCAAACCTAGGTCAATATCTTCACCTCCTATAACAAATCTGCCACTTAGATTTACTGGAAATTTCCCCCATTACAAAAGTCCTGTCTCCCAGGGCAGATACAATAAAAGCCTTCTAGAAACTCTATAGTCATTAAACACTGATTATTACTTATCGTTTTCCTACAGATGCTGGGAACTCTGTATGGCTTGAATTGTGTCCTCTGAAACAGATGTTGATACTCTAATACTCTAATTCCTGATACCTGTGACCTAATTCAGAAAGAGGGTCTTTACAGATGTAATCCAGTTAAGATGAGGTTATTAAGATGGGCTCTAACTCTCTATGACTTACCTCGTAAAAGAGAGAAATCTGGGTGGGGTGCCTGGGTGAGACTCAGTTGTTCAGCATCTGCCTTCGGCTCAGGTCATGATCCCAGGCTCCTGGGATCCAGCCCCACATGGGGCTCCTTCCCATTGAGGAGTCTGCCTCTCCCTCTGCCTCACTCTCTCTCTCTCTCAAATAAAACTTTAAAAAGAGAGAGAAAGAAATCTGGACACAGCCACACAGAAAGAGAACACGACGTGATGACACGAGCACGGAGGGAAGGCTGTGATGAGACACAGTCATGCTGCCGCAAGCCAAGGAACATGTGAGGTGAGCGGGAAGACAGGAAGGAGAAGCCTTCCGAGAGACCATGGCCTGGCCAACAACTTGATTTTGGACTTCTGGCCTCCAGAACTATAAAAATAAGTTTCTGCTGTTTTAAGCCACCGAATTTGTCATACTTTGTCATGGCAATCCTCGGAAACTGATACAGAAATCATTAAAGATTTTTAAGAGAGGGTGGGGGGCAAAAAACATTTACTGACAACCTATGATGTTGCCTCAGGCTCTGTGCTAGAGGTTTTACCTGTTCCTTTCATTCTAACAACTCTGAGACGAAGGCATTTTACAGATAAGGAAACGGAAGCTCAGAAGCTGATATGCTGAAGTCACCTCTGCTGGAAGGGGCTGAGGCTGAGCCCTTCCCTAAAGCCCCACAGTGTTTCCCATGCACGCCTGCCAAGGACACGGCATTGGTCTGAAAAGGCTGAATCAGCAAAATTGCGGACGCTGATGTGAAACATCAGTTCCAGTGCAACCTTTACCCAGCTGAACCAGACCTCCGTGTCTCCCTGGAAGATGGGTGAGTCAACAACCCCATCTGTTTGCTTATAGACCTTCTTACTAAATGGGAGAAGTAAAACACGGTATGTGTACAATAGCCTAGTATCTAGACAATATTCTAGTATCTCACTCCCTTTTTTGGTTTTAAAAGGATTTGCTTCAACCTTCTCATTCTCCTAAGGCTTCAGTGATGGTAGCTGGTAAATGATAAAAGCTGGTTTCCAGGTACACTCTTAGTTCATAAAGTCTATCTGGTGTGTGGTTAAGAATTTAAATTCAAACTCTGGAGCCAGAGTGGCTGGGCTCTACTGTGCTGAGACACATGCTGAGTGGGTGGACGGGGGAGCCGGATTCAGACCCCACCCCACCCTTCAGCTGGCATCCTTGTGCGGGACCCAGTCTGCCCAACCTTGCATGGCAACTCTTCAGGTAAGTTTCCACCTCCCCTGACTATGGGTCCCCACATCCGTCACATTCTCCACCTGAAACATCACAGGCTAAAAAGGAAGCAAAATCATCTGAGAGATCAAAGCCATTCAGTATAACTGACACTCGTGATATCAGTAATGAAATCAGGCATCACCTCCATCCAAAAAAGGAAAGTAAAAACTAGGTATTACTCAGTCCCCATAGTTTTTGTCCTGTGGGATCACTTTGGTTTAGAAAAGAAAGAACCACAACGGCATGGTCCTGGGATCTAGTCAATGGAGCCCTTACACACTCATCTGATTCTGCTCAGCGAGCCTGATCAGAACGTGACACCCTGGATATGGTTCAGGATATGTGTCTCCAGGAGGACTAATTAGCAGCTCATAGAGAAGAAGCCATTCTCTGGTGCCCCATTAATCACAGTGCCTGGAGCAACGCAGCCGGGCCCACATGAATGCCTGTTACACAAAAAGGTCACATCCTGGTGTTACTAGTCAGAGCTGTGCTAGATCTTATTGCTGTTCATGGTTATTTCCCTGATAATCGCTCCCCAGAGGTTGGTCTGGCTACAACCTAGAATATTTGAGCATGGTAATTTGCAAGATTTATGGAAAACAATTTTTCAGAAATGTGCTCTCAATTTTCATTGGGCAAATTCCTCTTTCTCTGGTAAGTGCTAGAGCATATGGAGCAGGTAAATGTTTTAATGGACAGCATAAAAGTAACATTTTTCTTCTGAAGTTGATGATTTGCACTTAGGGCTTCCAGTCCCATTTTTTACTATAGCAAGTGTTCAGAGCAAATTAGAGGGCGAGGGGGAAAACCAATCTTTCAACCTTGCTATCTTCACAGCTCAGGAATGACTGGGCCGTTTCCCAGACTTGTGTTACCCCCTCTGGTGCTCTCATCCTTGGGGAGGAAACTTCTATTGAATTGCTCTCCCCCAGGTTTCTTCTACCTGCCTCTCGTGTTTTGTACATTGAACTCATTCCTTTCTAACACAGTTTAAACACAATAAGATGAAAATGGCCAGCGGCAGGTTCCTGGTCTCTGGGAGGAAAGATTCGTGGTAGAAACAATCACCTAATGAAAAGTGAGGGGAAAAAATATAGCGCCGGTAAACATTACCCATGTGAGCCTGCACAGCACCTGTACTCTTCCGAATCAGAACAATGGCAACCATTATTAATTTTTTTCCTTTCCTTACATGAAAAAATAATAGGAGGTCTTAGAGTCAGCCCTCTAACCATGGAAGTTAAAATCACAGCAATACAAGTCATTTGTCTGTTCAGCCACGTCCACTCATTAAGAATCCACCTTTTTTGACATGCCCATTTTTTTATATCCCCAGTGTAACCACCTATATATTCTTACACGTACATTAGGTGGCCTTCCTCTAGTTTCCTGTAATGCCTTCTGTATATCTCTAGTAATGCATTTATCACTTAATATCGTAATTACCTAATAGTGTGTTTGTCCTCCAAGTTGATAGCAGACAGCGGGGGTGGGGGGTAGCTGGCCGGGACAGTGACACATTCTATTCTCCTTTGAACACTTGGCACCTGCACCAGGTGTGAAGTAATGAATGACCACATGTGTTCAATAAAATAGCAAGACCTCACACGGCAGCAAAATAAGCTCTATTCTAAGGGCGACTTTGCGAGTCAATAGGGAAGACTGGACACCGCTAAGGAATTATGAAGTTAAAAGAATAAGTTCTTTCTCTAAAAGTTAAATGTCAAAGGGTTTTTAAAAAGCTGCTATTGGGTTTTGTGGGTTTTTTTTTTAACTCCCAGAGGGACTTGTAGAGATCACCCCATCTACTCCACTCCTTTTTCTCTGCCCTCCTTTATTTGTAGAAAAATAGAGGTTATAAAATCTGCTAAAACTCATACAACTTGTTGGCGATGAAGCATCTCTAGAGTGAGGGTTATTGGATTGTTGCCTCCCGCCCCCCCCCCCACCGCCCTGTCCACGGGCCTTGAAAGGCAAAGCAGACCAAGTCATGATCTCAGGGTCCTGGGAGGGGTGGAGCCCTGTGTGGGTGCCCTCCGCCTCTACCCCCGCTCATGATCTCTATCAAATAATTAAATAAAATCTTCAGAAATAATTAAATAAATAAAATGCAGATCAGAAAAAAGAAAACAGCCCGTTAAGTCTTGTTCTGCTACTCCTCTGGCCCTGTGTGATCTCCCTGACCTCTCACATCTGGGGCAGGATCTCCACACCCCTCCCCAGATGCGCATCCCCCCTGCCTTACTATTCTCTCATCCCCCAGGCCAATCAGATCCCCCTTCACACATCAGCAGGGCACCTTGTACTTCCCATTCATGGGACTTATCTCAGTGTGAGGTTACCTATTTGTGTGATTATTTAATTAACATCTGTGAGAGGTCTCCTCCAGATTAGATTCAGAGGTCCTAGATTACATTTCTGGGGATAAGAGGCATTCTAAAAGCATTTCCTAACCCACCTTTTCTTCAACATACCAACCTAGGAGTAGAAATGGGAACAGTAGAGTAGTATCAAAACTAGATTTCTTTGAATCTACCTCACTTGCCAGTATGGAGCCTTCAGACTCAGTTCAAGGACACCTCCCCAACGCCGGCCAACCCACTCCAGGGCTCTAGGGTCCCGGATGGTCTCCCGTGTGCTCACTCTGAAAGCTCCTCAGCTCTCCTTAGACATCCCCCTTCCTGTGGGGTGCTGGCTCTCTGCCGAATGTACCCTGAGACCTCCACCTTCTTCAGACCCACCTTTGTGCTGTCACTCATGACATGTGGGTCCCAATCAGAGAGATTTTAGTCAAACCATTCTCTCCATGTCTACTATTCCCAGCCCTTGCTCCCTAGGGCTCAAGACTGGAATCCTTTAGGGTTGGCACAAAAGACCAACATCTCTCCCTTCTAATCGGAAGCAAAGGTTCTAAACACGGACTCTAACCTTGGGACAAATTCTTTGCCAGAAGCCTCCTTCGTGGTTCATATACATAGTCCCCTGTACAACCTACCAGATGGGCCCTCCATTTTAAGGGGAACAAAACTAAGTCTCAAGTTTGGACTCCTGCTAAATTAGAGGAAGCAGTAGGATGTCAGTGCCTGGGGTAGGAGAAGAGCAGGCAGAGACTTTGTCCTGGCTCAGAGGGGAAGAGCACCTCCCCCTGCAGCCAAGCATTGAGCAGCTGTCCTTGGGAGCAAGGCTTCCTGAAAATAACCGAGGCACAGGCACTGTGATTTCCAGCCAATGACACTTCCTGACTTGGAAATCTTTGCAGACTCGTGAGAAATATGGCCATGTGACCCCAAAGCTGAGGCAGGGAAGCCATCAGCTGAGAACTCGGACACCACTGGTTTGGGTCTTGCCACCCTTGCCGGATGAGCTTGGGCAAGTTTCTTAGCCCCCATGAGCCAGCTTCCTCATTCATATACCGAGACAATCTCTATCTCTTGAGAATGTTCTGAAAATTAAATGAAACCAGGTTGGGAAATCACCCAGCAGAGGGCTTGGGATAAAATAGATACTGAGTGACTATTCCTTCCCTTTCCTGTGACTTTTTTATCTGGTTTGACTTTTAGTCATTCCTCTCCATTGGCTTTGGCCTACATTTTTTCTGCAAAAACGTTAAAAATACATATTTCATTAAGTACTAGTGTGCTCCTAGAAATTCTACTGTGCTCCTAGAGTTTATTATCACATCATTAAACACACATGCACACAAAAAGTACACTTTTGGGGCACCTGGGTGGCGCAATGGGTTAAAGCCTCTGCCTTCTGCTCAGGTCATGGTCCCAGGGTCCTGGGATCAAGCCCCATGTCGGGCTCTCTGTTCAGCAATGAGCCTGTTTCCCCCTATCCCTCTGCCTACTTGTGACCTCTGTCTATCAAATAAATAAATACAATCTTTAAAAAAATAAAATAAAATAAAAAAATTTTTAAATTTTTTTTAAAGGTACACTTGTATTAATTAGTTCTTAGATTCACTCCTTCTGATGGATGGGGGCGGGGGGCTGGACACCACGTTCCCCCGCTCTGAAAATGACTCCCAATTCAACAAGCTTATCTTTAGTGAAAGAATGGGAAACTAATATTTATTTATTACCCATTACATGCCAAGGTGACAGTAAAGCTTGGCAGCTAATTGCTGAGGCTTTGGAAGCACAATGCCTGGGTTTAAATCCAGACTCTACCACTTAACTAGCTGTGTGATCTTGGGCAGGTAACATAAATTCTTAGTGCCTGAGTTTTTAATCCACGAAATGGTGGTGGTTGTACCTACCTCCCAGGATGTCTGTGACAATCACAAGTAATAATTAGAACAATGTATGGCACATAATAAATGCTCAAGGAATATTAACTGCTGTTGCTTTTCTATTTTATATGTATCTTGACAGCAGCCTTTCGAAGGCTATGTTTTTCTCTCTAATCTCCCCTAAATGAGAAACTCTGACTGGGAAACACACCCCAGGGTCCACAGCTAGCACACAGCCCCCTAGCACTCTTGCCCAACATTTTATGGGCCCAAAGCTCTGAACTCCTTCTACAGCCTGCCACTTTCCAGGTGGTTGCAGCTGGTTCTCTTGAAGCACTAAAACAATAACCAACACATCACTTATGAGATGGATAGTGCATACGTACTGAAGCATGGTTGACATAAAACACGTCCCCCTATTTGGGGGGAGTTTTGGATTAAATCATGACCACAGTCATGGTGAATGAACCCTGCAGCCACCTGACAGCCAGGATACAGCATGTCAAACCAAAAGCTACATAACTGTTTGAGTAAGCAAAAAGGGAAAAGGAACCCCCAGCAACTGAGGGCCAGTATGTTGTACTAGCGTTTCTTTAATTCTCTCAAAAGGTAAGTACTTTTCCCTCGTTTTCTAAATGGGGTAATTAAAGCTCAGGCGGGTTATGTGACCTCTCCCAAGGTCAGAGAGCCGGGAAGAGTCAGAGGCAGCTTAATCACACAGGTCTGCCTGGGTCCAGTGCTACAGAGCTAAGTCATCTCCTGGATGGCTCAGTCGGTTAAGTGTCTGCTTCAGCTCAGGTCATGATCCTAGGGTCCTGGGATCAAGCCCCATGTCTGGCTCCCTGCTCACGGGGAAGCCTGCCGTTCCCCCCGCTTATGCTCTCTCTCCTGCTCCCTCTCTCTCTGAAAGAAATAAGTAAAATCTTCTTTAAATTAAATAAATAATTAAATAAATCATCTCCGTAAGGACTGGTCATTTCTTTATGATCTCCTCGCAAACCCCTTGCTTAAATACGATACTATCTAAAGTTTATCAAGTGTCTGCTGCAGGCCAGGCTCTGTTCTAAGTACTTCCATGCAATATTTCGTCCAATTTTCACCACGGTCCTATGAGATGGGTACTGTTGTCATCACAGCTTACAGAAGAGGAAACAGACCTTAGGGTGTTAAGAGCTTGTTTCAGGTCCCATATCCTGGAGGTGGAGTCTGGCGATTTCCGAGTGTGCGATCTGAAGCACTAGCCTAGGCTTTCTCCCAAACACAGAGGTTCTGAGCATGGAAGATAAACCAAGTATTCCTTCCATACCAACATGCTAAACTAGAAAGAGCCCTGGTCTACAAACAGCTGATCTGAGCTCTGACTCTCACTGTGCAGAGCTGAGCACTCAGTTTCCTTCTCTGTAAATGAGAGAGGTCGCACCTCTGTTTCCTCTGGTGCTAGAATCTAGGATTTACAGCACAGCAGCATAAACACCAAAACAAATCGGTAGAGAAGATTTCAGTAGGCCAGAGATACTCCTCATCAAAGAGACCTCTTAAGACTTTACAGCAGTTTGGGGCGCTGGGTGGCTCAGTGGGTTAACCTGGTGCCTTCAGCTCAGATCATGATCCCAGGGTCCTGGGATTGAGTCCTGCATCGGGCTCTCTGCTCAGCAGGGAGCCTGCTTCCCCCTCTCTCTCTGCCTGCCTCTCTGCCTACTGTGATCTCACGCTGTCAAATAAATAAATAAAAGATTTTACAGCAGTTTGGTAACCTTTACTTGAGCTAGACACTTGCTTTAAAACTCTTATTTTGCCACCCTAGAGACTGCACTTAATACATTAATTTAGAATTAATATGCCACCCATGGGAAAGGGACAACAGGGGCGCCCGGGTGGCTTCAGTCAGTTGGGCGTCTGCCTTCGGCTCAGTCATGATCTCGGGGTCCTGGGATACAGCCCCATGTCAGGCTCCCTGTTCTACGGTGAGTCTGCTTCTCACTCTGCTGCTCTCGTGCTCTCCCTCACCCTCTTTCCCCCTAAACGAATAAATAAAATCTTAAAAAAAAAAAAAAAACATTTATACATATTCTTCCATTTAAAAAAATTCATCTACTGATAGAAAAATAAGAAGAAGACAAGGACTACAAAGAAACAACCCAAAAGTGAACTGAAAAGCTGGGTTTCTTAGAAATATCCATCTAAATTCAAATGTATACTCCAGTAAGGGCAGGGAAAGGGAAAGGGCAAAGAAGCCACAGTAAGGTTGCAAAATGCTGCAAATTCTTTTAGAGTTGTTTATTGACTTCTTCCCCACTGGCTTCCTCTCAAACTTTAGGGAACATAACAGAGAGCTCTAAACTCTTAATTTTTTTCTACATGGATTCTCCCATAGGAATTCATGTGGTAATCCACTAATGTCCCTGTTGCCAATTTTAACCACAGAAATCACAGAAATCTGCTAAGGAAATGTTTGTGCTACTTCCCCTACAAGCTGACAAACAGCGCTCCTCTCCGACATATTTGGAAGAGTCATCAGTAACACTTTCTGGTGAACTGACACAGTGCCCAGAGTAGGAAGATGATAAGAACAAGGCCTCCCTAATAGATCAAGGCAAATGCCAAGAAAGGGGGACCCAGAGAACAGAACAAGCTGATTTTTTTTTTTAATTATGCTTTTTTGTTTAATTTTTTTTTTTGAGGTAACTGTAAATGTAAACAGACTTGTGGGAAATAATACAGAGAGATCTTAGGTAGCCTTTAGCCACTTTCCCCAATGGTGACATCTTGCAAAACTATACTGCAACATCACAACCAGGACAGTGACCATAATGTGGTCAAGACAGAGCCCAGCTCGCCACCCCAAGCATCCTGCATGGTGGGTGGTACCAATCACATCCACCTGCCTCCCACCCTAACCCCTAGCAGCTGTTTATCTGTTATCTTCTAGAAGGCAAACAGAATGTGACATAAGTGGAATCACACAGTATATAATTATATATATTATAATATATTATAATTACAGTATATAATCTTTGGGGATTTAATGCTCCAGAGACTCATCCAGGTTGTTGTGTCTCGATAGTTCTCGCTTGTTTGGCTAAATAGTATTCCATGGTGTGGGTATATCCCTGTGTGCTTAACCATTTACATGTTGGAGAACACCTGTGTTGTTTCCAGGTTTGGGCTATTACTAATAAAGCTGCTACAAACATTCATGGATCGATTTCCATGCATAAGTCTTCCATAAGTCTTCAGTTCTCTAGAATAAATGCCAGGAGTACTACTGTTGGTTTGGATGGCCACTGCATGTTTAGTTTTAGAAAAAACTGCCAGACTCTTTTTCAGAATGGCTGTAATATTTGACATTCCCACCAATGATGTATGGGAGATCCAGTTTCTCCCCATCCTTGTCAACATTTGGTGTTGCCGCTTCTTATTTTAGCCATTCTTTTTTTTTTTTTTTAAGATTTTATTTATTTATTTGACAGAGAGAGATCACAAGTAAGCAGAGAGGCAGGCAGAGAGAGAAGGGGAAGCAGGCTCCCCGCTGAGCAGAGCCCACTGCAGGGCTCTATCCCAGGACTCTGGGATCATGACCTGAGCTGAAGGCAGAGTCTTTAACCCACTGAGCCACCCAGGTGCCCCTCTTTCCATCCTGTTAACAGAGTCTTTCATAGGGGCACCTGGGTGGCTCTGTCCGTTAAGTGCCTGCCTTTATTTAGCTCAGGTCATGACCTCAGGGTCCTGGGATTGAGCGCTGTATTGGGCTCCTTGCTGAGTGGGAAGCCTGCTTCTCCCTCTCTCACTCCCCCTGCTTGTGTTCCCTCTTTCACTGTGTCTCTTTCTGCTAAATAAATAAATAAAATCTTTTTAAAAAAATTAAAATGTTGTAATTGTATATTTTACACTTAAGCCTGTTATCTATGTTGATCTAATTTTTTTATAAGGTGTATGACAGGTTGAGGTTCCTTTTTTCCCTATGGATATCCAGATCCTCTAATATCATGTATTGAAAAAGCTACCTTGGGGGCACCTGGATGGCTCAGTGGGTTAAGGCCTCTGCCTTCAGCTCAGGTCATGATCCCAGGGTCCTGGGATCGAGCCCCACATCAGGCTCTCTGCTCTGCAGGGAACCTGCTTCCTCCTCTCTCTCTCTCTGCCTGCCTCTCTGCCTACTTGTGATCTCTGTCAAATAAATAAATAAAATCTTTAAAAAAAAAAAAAAAGAGTCTGTTTCTGAAAAAGCTACCTTGGGGTGCCTGAGTGGCTCCCTTTTTAAGCATCTGCTTTTGGCTCAGGTCATGACTGCTGGGATCGAGCCCCACATCAGACTGCCCGCTCAGCCGGAAGCCTGCTTCTCTCTCTCCCGCTTGCCCTGTTTGTGTTCCCTCTCTCCCTGTCAAATAAATAAATAAAATCTTAAAAAAAAAAAAAAGAGAGAGAGAGAGAGAGAGAGTAAAGAAAAGCCTACCTTTCCTCTATTGACTTGCTTTGGCATCTTGTCAAAACTCAGTTGGCATATTTATGTGGATTTTATTCTGGGTTCCTTGTTTTGTTCCATTAATCAATTGCCTATATTTCTACCAGTACTGCACACTCTAGATTACTATAGCTACTTAAAAGTAGCCTGAAATTGGATAGACTGATTCCTCCCACTTTGTTTTTTTTTAAATGTTTCACTTATTCTCATTTCTTTGCCTTTTCTCATAAATTGTAATCTCATCTATATCTATAAAAGAAAATTTGAGATTTTGATAGGAATTGCATTAAACTTTTCTTTTGGTTTGGGGAGAATTGTCATCTTTGCTATGCTGAGTTCTCCAATCCTTGAACAAATGCCTCTCCATTTATTTTGGTTTGCTCTGATTTCTTTCATCAGCTTTGTGTAGTTTTCAGCATACAAACCCTGCACATGTTTTGTTAGAGTTACACTTGAGTACTACTAGTACTACTTTTTTTTAAGCAACTCTAAGTGGTATTATATTTTTAACTTCAATGTCTGCATGTTCATTGCTAGCGTACAGAAACACAATTGATTTTTGATGTTTATACTGTATTACGTGAATGTGAGGAACTCATTATTAGTTCTAGAAGGTTTTTTTTTATAAATTTCTTAGGATTTCCTACCAAGAAAATCATGTTATCTGAAAATAGGGTCAATTTTATTTCTTCCTTTGCATCTGTATGCCTTTAATTCTTTTTCCTCTTGTATTGTTGTGGATGAAACTTCTTGCACTATAATTGAATAAGAATGCTGAATAAGATATCTTTGCCTTATCCCCAAAACTGGGGAGTATTATGGGCTGAAAATATGCCCTCCACAATTCATATGCTAAAGTCTTAATCCAAGGAACCTCAGAATGTGACTTTATTTGGAGATAGGGTCTTTAAAATTGTGAATAAATTAAAAGGGGTCTTTAGGATGGGCCCTAATCCAATATGACTGACATCCTTATGAGAAGAGATTAGGACTCAAACTCCTAGAGCGAAGACTCCATGAAGACACCACAGAAGAGGGACATCTGCAAGCCAAGGAGACAAGCCTTGTAAGAAACCACCCCTGTTCACACTTGGCTACAGCTTCTAGAATTTGAGAAAATAAGTTTCTATTGTTTAAGCCACTGAGTCTGGTACTTTGCTCTGGCAAACTAATACAGAGCTAAAGCATGCATGAACTTTTCCAGCACTAAGTGTAATGTTAGCTGTAGGTTTTTTGTAGATGCTTCTTACCAACTTGAGAAAGTTCCCATCTATTCCTATTTTTCAGAGAATTTTTATCACGAATGGGTGTTAAATTTTGTGAAATGCTCTTTCTGCATCAATTAATATAAATCATGTGATTTTCTTCTTTAGCCTGTTAACAGGGTGGATTATATTTGATTCGATTTCTCTCCACATCCTAAAGACTGCTTATATTGCTGCAAATTTACTCCAGAGAAGGAAGTTATTTTATCTTTAACTTCATTTATATATCAAAATTCTGGGGTGACAAGGCTTCTTAAGTTTCCTTTATGCTTCTTTGCTGGGTCAAAAAACTTAGAGGTCCTGTTCCTGCTCCTGGCTGATTGGGGCAGGGGGGAGGGTAATTTCATCTGGTATTTTGCTCATATTTCATTATTCACTGTCATTTTCATTATCATGAACTGATATTGCCCCAGTTCCTGTGACACAAGTCCTGTGGCCGGATCATTAAGTCATCACCCATGCAACTGACACTTTCCATTAGTCCAGAGAACCATAGTCAAACTAAAAAAGTCTGGAAAGGGGGTTGAGAAAAGACCTCAAGACCTCTCCCAGCCCTTAGGGCCCTGAAGCTCAAGTCTCCCTGTCCCCTGTCTGCTCTCTTCACACACTCACAGGGCTTTTCCATAGTGCTGGGATCCAGGGAGAAAAAAATCCTGTGGTTATGAAGAGGGGAATTGAAAGTAGGGAGCTTCCTGCTCCTGCTATTTGCATAGAACGCTGTCCTCAGCTCGTAAATCAGGGAGAGAGCAGAATCTATTCCATTATTACTATGCCCCCTTTAAGCCCCTTCTCTACCCCACAGCCAAATGTTTTATGTTCTATATGCTACGTTTTTAAATGTGTTTTCTTTTTAAGAGCATAAGTCAGATATTGTTTCTTTGTGGCTTAGCCTCCAATGGCTTTCCAGTGCTCTTAGAGTAATATCTGAATTCTTCATAGGATGGTTGTGATCCAGCTTCTATCACACTGGCTCCTTCTGTCCTTCCAAGTCATTAAAGGGAATTTCCCACCCCAAGGCCATTACCCTGGAAGTTCCTACCCCAGCTCATCCCACATGGGGGCTCATTCTCATCTTTCAGGCTCAATTCAAATGTTACTTTCTATCACTTCCCCTTAGCTTCTTCATAGCATTGACTACTCTGTATAATTGCTGGCTTATTATCTGTGTCTTTTCCCTGAACTAGAATGTGAACTCCATAAGGCACCGTTGTCTGTCTTGTTTACCGTTGTACCACAGCACCTAGCACTGCCAGGACTAAGGTGGGTGCTCGATATAAGTGTTTGTGGATAAACCCTCTGCCCCAAATCATAGTAGCCACGAAACCGAGCTTCTCAATGCACACCACATTGCAGAACAAGTATCCCGCAATCCAAGAACTGATAGTCTGAAGTTTGTTCTTAAAGAAAAAGGCAAATACTCAATGTGCTAAGAATTACTGTTAAGAAGATGTCTCTGTCCCACCCCCAAAACAGATAAAATTGGGGGGAAATTACCATTTGAAAAAAGAACACATAATGGCGAGAACCCACATCTTTCAGGTGTTGCTGAAAAGATGGCGTGCTTGCTAATCTCCATCTACCGTGTATCCTCAGGAAGACATGGCTGGAATACAGAGATGTTAGGAACCTTAAACTTCTTTCAGGTTATACACCAAGGGCCGTGGTTCAAATGGAGCCTAAGAAAAGGAGCTCCGGAAGGAGAAATCTGCCTATGTTTCTCAAACACTGTGTATTCTAGGGAAAAGCATATTTGTTTCTAAGTAGCCAGTCCTTCTTTAAACATAATTATCCCGCCATAGTGAAAAACAATCCTTTCAAAGCTAGGAAGCTGAAGGAACAATGGAGAAAGAGACTCATTGCTCCAGTGCTATGTCCCTCAGGTACCTCCTCTCCCCTCTGCTCTACTGGCCCAGGCACTCCCAAGTGAGGTAAGAGTTACCTGGGAGGAAAGGAAGAGTCGGAAGTGAGGCTGTCCTTCTGTGGTTTGAATGATTAAATGTCTTAAAGTGAACCTGTTTTCATGTATTACTAATAATAAAAAGAGAAAATAATCTTACTTTAAAAACAAACCTCTAGGGACACCTAGGTGGCTCAGTCAGTGAAGCATCTGACTTGGGCTCAGGTCATGATCCCAAGGTCCTGGGATCAAGCACCGCCCTGGGCTCCCTTTCTCATTCCCCTGTTTGTGTTCCCTCTCCAGCTGTCCCTCTCTCTGTCAAATAAATAAAATCTTACAAACAAAGAAAAGAAAGGAATCAGAACTAAACCTGAAGCCATCAAGGAAATATAAAAGAGATTTTTAGGTAAAATAGAAAGGCAAGGAAACCATTTAGGAGGTAATGAAATGTGCCACATATAAGCTGGTAAGTGCCTGAACTAGTGAAATGCAGTGAAGTGGTGTGCTGCTAAATGTTTACCAATCAGCTGGAGTGGAGGTGGGGGAGCCCTCATTTTGTAGCATCTGCCCATTTCCCTGGTGCAAATATTCCCACCATGGCCATTTTCAAGCTACTAATGTGATGTTATTGAACAGGGTCTGAAGAGAAATGCTCTCAGTTGGCTCTCACCAACCAGTCCAAGCCAGCGCCAGCACACAACAGAGCAGAGGGCATTGTTAGATTTGAAGAAAACCAATTAAAATATGGGCATGAGCTAGGGTAAGGCAAACTGCACTAACAAACAGATTTTAAATTTTAGTCATTCAAAACCAAACTCCTTTCCTTTTCAAATAACATTCAGGGACAGAGATTCCCAAGTTGGTGAGGGCTCTGGGTCACACAGTCATTCAGGGGCCTGGGCTGACTAAGTTTCCGCCATTTTTTTTTTTTTTTTAAGATTTTATGTATTTATTTGTCAGAGAGTAAGAGAGAGCACACAAGCAGGGGGAGCGGCAAGCAGAGGGAGAAGCAGGCAGCGGGAGAAGCAGGCTCCCTGCCAAGCAAGGAGCCTGATGCGGACTCAATTGCAAGACCCCAGGATCATGACCTGAGCTGAAGGCAGACACCCCACCAACTAACGTTGGCCAGAGTTTCTGCCGTCTTTGATATGTTGCTTCCCAAGTCACTCTGGTCATCACTGGAAAGACCACTTCAGCTCCTGAGAGGAGGAGAGAAAGAATATGAAGGAAAGCATATGGCAGGCTTAGAAGTAGCACATATCTTGCCCTGCTTATATTCCTTTGGAAAACGTAGTCACCTGGCTCTATCTAACTTCAAGGGAGGCTGAGGATTGTTGTAAAGCTGGGAAGCCAAATGGGAGATAGAGAGTTTCTGAAGTTCAGGCGGCGGCCGGTGTGCGCTGCTTTGGGAAATTCTGAGAAGTACGAGCTGTGTGATAAAATTAGAGGATGCCCAGTTAGATTTGCACTTCAGATAAAAGCCAATGAATAATTTTGTGGTATTGGTATTCCTAAATATTACACAGGACATACTTATACTAAAAAATTATTTTTAGGGGCGCCTGGGTGGCTCAGTGGGTTAAGCCTCTTCCTTCAGGTCAGATCATGATCTCAGGGTCCTGGGATCGAGCCCCAAACCGGGCTCTCTGCTCAGCGGGAAGCCTGCTTCCCCCTCTCTCTCTGCCTGCTTACCTGTGATGTCTGTCTGTCAAATAAACAAATAAATTATTTTAAAAATAAATAAGTAAATAATAAAAATAAATAAAAATAAAAAATTATTAGTTTATTCAAAATTCAGATTTAACTGAGCATTTGCATCTGATTTACTACATCCAGAAATGGTAAACATCAGGTTTCAGAATTGGAGGAAAGGCTAATTGAGAGTGCTATTATCTAGAGGAGAGCTGACAAGTTCAGGATAATCAAACACATGAGAGAGCCACTATAAGCTACATTGTCAGTCCACTAATTTAAAAATGGGACATGTATTTGTTAGTATCAACTAGTACTTGCCATTGGAACAGGTCATTCTGGGTATAGTCAAGAAACAATAATCATAGATGAAGAGAGTATGATGGGGAAAAAAAAGCATTAGAGTCAAGTACAACAAGATTTCCAAGATACATAAAGTAAAAAAGGCAAAGTGCAGAGTAAAGTATACATACGTTTCTGCTTGCATACGTGTATACAGTTTGTATGCATATGGCGCATCTGGAAAGAAATACTGAGAAACGTGACAGAGATGGTCTCTGTCAATGGACAGTGGAAGAAGAGAGGCTACTTTTCCCACTCTACCACCTTTGTAGGAGCCAGCAGCGGACGACTCTTTTTTTTTTTTTTAATTTTTTATAAACATATATTTTTATCCCCAGGGGTACAGGTCTGTGAATCACCAGGTTTACACACTTCACAGCACTCACCAAATCACATACCCTCCCCAATGTCCATAATCCCACCCCTTTCTCCCAAACCCCCTCCCCCCAGCAACCCTCAGTTTGTTTTATGAGATTAAGAGTCACTTATGGTTTGTCTCCCTCCCAATCCCATCTTGTTTCATTTATTCTTCTCCTACCCACTTAAGCCCCCATGTTGCATCACCACTTCCTCATATCAGGGAGATCATATGATAGTTGTCTTTCTCCGCTTGACTTATTTCGCTAAGCATGATATGCTCTAGTTCCATCCATGTTGTCGCAAATGGCAAGATTTCATTTCTTTTGATGGCTGCATAGTATTCCATTGTGTATATATACCACATCTTCTTGATCCATTCATCTGTTGATGGACATCTAGGTTCTTTCCATAGTTTGGCTATTGTGGACATTGCTGCTATAAACATTCGGGTGCACGTGCCCCTTTGGATCACTACATTTGTATCTTTAGGGTAAATACCCAATAGTGCAATTGCTGGGTCATAGGGCAGTTCTATTTTCAACATTTTGAGGAACCTCCATGCTGTTTTCCAGAGTGGCTGCACCACAGCGGACCACTCTTAAGACAGAACACTTTGGCATCAAGAGTATTTTGAGTTAAAAAG
The DNA here is from genome assembly GCF_022355385.1 of Mustela nigripes. Lineage (NCBI taxonomy): Eukaryota > Metazoa > Chordata > Mammalia > Carnivora > Mustelidae > Mustela > Mustela nigripes. Next base: position 198,389,479 of record NC_081557.1, read on the forward strand.
CAATCAAAACCCATCAGATTCAGGAAAAACTCTACCTTCTCCACAAACTGCCTAAAGTAATTTAGATAGAGGACCTGCTCCAGGAAGAGAGCTATCACCAATGATAACTGTACTATCATATGAACTAGGTGTAGGGCCCGAGAACAAGCTAATAAGGCTTGTGTGATCAAAGTCCTCCCGTTGTCCCATTGTTTCTGTATGGTCCAGCAAACATTTATTTACCAAACATTTACCCTTTCTCATCTTCCTGAGGATTGCGTTCCTTTCCTTTGAAGTCCAAGATGTCTACCCCCTCTCCTTAGTTCAGGATGATATATATATATATATATATATATATATATATATATATATATATCTCCTTTTGCTTGACTATCTTTAGAATTTCCATGTCTGTATGGGTTCCCCATACATATACTATTATATTTTATTTTCTCCTGTTAATCTGCCTCACGTCAGTTTGATTCTTAGTCCAGCTAGAAGAATCTTGAAGGGGACAGGACATTCTTGCTCCCTGACACCTTACATGCTTTTTTTGTTTGTTTGTTTTTTATCATATGAATATATTTGTCATTCAAAAAGTTAATCTTTTTTAAGGATTTTATTTATTTGTTTTAGAGAGAGAGGGGCAGAGAGTGAAGGAGAGAATCTAGAGAAGGCTCCCCACTGAGCACAGAGCCTGACCTGGGCTCCATCCCAAGATCCCCAGATCATGACCTGAGCCAAAATCAAGAGTCAGACGCTTAACTGAATGAGCCACCCAGGCACCCCCCAAATATTAATCTTTTTAAAAGTAATAACACCACTTCCTACTGAAAAGAACCATGCCTCCTTAAAGAAGCGGAGGCTTCTGGCATTGGGGCAGGGAACGTGCACAAGGAGCCTGCAACGTGTTGTTGTGCCAGAATATGAAGCTGAGCCCCCCAGATGGTAGGAATATGAGGAGGGAATCGCGAGCTAGCTTGAAGGGTCTACTACTGGCAAAAGACGCTACCGTTTAATTACGAAAATAAATAAATACTTAAAATAATGACTTTTACCCTGTTAGAGTAAACTGAGTATCCATGAGATAATACTCACACATACGAACATGCATATTCACTTACATTCATACATTCCCTGGTGAGGGAAAAGGGAAAGCTCTTCTTTAAATTAGAATGCCAATTAATAAATGTGGACCGAAAGATGGAGCCAAATTTCTTATTTTATAAAAATCACAGCCATAGTTGATTTAGGACAAAATCATCAACAGATGCTGCTTTGCAGAAGCTATTGAGTTCCAGATCTTGTGTGGATTAGATAATTTATCTCCTTTGACTAATACTATATATGTAATATACTAATATTATATGTTATATATGTGTATGTGTACATATATATATGGGGGGAGTTATCTGTTAGGATTAGGTTCAACTGAATATAAAAGAACTTTCTCCCTCCTGTTGTATTTTTTGTTATTTGTTATTGTGGTGGTGGTGTTTTGCTTTGTTTGCAGGCTCAGTGTGGAGCCTGATGTGTGGCTCGATCTCACGACCCTGAGATCATGACCCGAGCTGAAGTCAAAAGCTGGATGCTTAGTCAATTGAACCACACAGGTGCCCCCCATATATTTTTTTAATAGCTCATTTTCTCTCATGTAAAACGTGACCTTATGTAAGCAGTTCTGAAGTAGTATGCCAGCTCCATAAAATGGTCCTTTTAGTGTCCTTTCAGTTTCGTTTCACTATTTGTCCAAGTGTTACCCTTGTCCTCATGGTTCAAAAGGACTTCCAGAGCTCCAGTCATCACACCTGCATTCCAGGAAATACATGGAGAATTCTCCACATAACCCGTCCTTCCACACCTTGTTAACCCATCTTCAGTCATATGGCCCTACCTTCATACAAAGAAGGCTGGTAAATGTAGTCTTTGAGCCCAGGATATAATCTCCTACTAAAACTCCAGGTGCTGTTACTCAAGGGGAAGGAGGAAATAAATAGCCATTCTAAGACAGACATCACTGAAACCATTTTATAGTTGAGGAAACTGAAGCTCAGACTGGTTAAATAACTTGCCCACGGTCACGTAGCTTGTAGGAGCTACTGCTGGAATTGCACCTCAGATCTCTCTCATTCCAAAGCCAGCAGTCTTCCCAACACCCACTCCTAGCCCGGCTCATCCTCAGCACAAGAGTTTGGAGCTGGGCACCATGCCAGCTCCTCTGAAGGTAATGAAGGAGAGTCAGAAGACAGGCAGGCAAGCAGGAACAAGGGGCCCCTGCCCTAAGAGGAAACCACCCTTAAAAGGCTTTTACGCCAGCCTGGAAGAAGCCCGCCAGCCTGGAAGAAGTCCGCCAACCTTTCCCACATGACAGGTAGATGACAAAAACCTGATTGGGTGATAGGCACACAGAGATTTAATCAGATTAAAACAATCCACTAACAAGTCCATAAGCCCCTCACATCCCAACCCCTCCACTCCTGACTTAGAAACTCCAGTGGCAGCCCTCTTGGGTCCCTTCCATCTTCTGGAGCTTTATACTCTCCCTCAATAAACCTTGCTTTGCTGCCCAGCACTCTGTTCTGCCTCTTCCTCCTTCAAAGTGTCGTGACCAAGAACCACAGGCAGCAAAGGAAAAGAAATCCTGTAACAAAGCCATACGACGCAAGGAGCACACTCATGCGATACACAATTTACTGCAGGATTTAGGAATAAAATAAGTTTACTTGAAACAAACATAGACATGGTGTATGAGACCAAATTCATATCTATTTTTATGATGAAACAAGAGACTTGGAGAAATACTACAATGCATCAGTTGCTGTGGGCTGCCCTGCACAGTTTCCACTATGCTCTTCTTCTTGTTACTACACGTCTAGTTAACAGCTTTCTGTTTTCTGACCTTATCAGCTGCAGAGTGTACTCTGCGTGGAACCTACAGCCTCTACATCCCCATAGTACTCACGTCTTACATAGTATTGATTTTTATGGGCTGCTGTTAAAAAGAAACCTACAGACCCAAGATGGTGCCACATGGGCCAGGCTGAGGCACCAAACAGGCTTAATACCTACTTGCAGTTTCAACCTCTCCTAGAACTGTAAGTCTTAATGGATAATTTTCCCAGAAATACCAATAAGGTAATCTGCCCCTAGGGTATTCACCATCCCCCCCAACACACACACACACACACACACACACACACACACACACACACACAAAATGAGGTCTGCGTAATAAGACCCTTGCCCGCCCTACTGAGGGAGGGTAGGTGATCTGGCCTGACACCAGCCTTTTCTTTTGCTAATATTCTTGCCCCACCCTCCTTCTTAGTAAAACCTTCAATTTTGTACTGCTCAGGAGCTGTCCTCTACTTGATAGATGGGATGCTGCCCAATTCATAAATCATTTGATAACGCCAATTAGCTCTTCAAATTAACTTGATTCAGTTTTGTTTTTTAACATGGCCAATTGATTTTTTTTAACTTAGATTTTTAATAGAAATGTTCTGATGCTTTTAAAAGTTGGAAAATGACCAGAGATCGCATTTGGAAACAGTCCCTATATAATAATATTATTATTGCTACAAAATATAAATTCCCAATCATTTCACATAGCCTTAAGAATATCTGCTGATTTGCAAGGAAGGGTCTCGATTCTGATAAATAATTCTATGTGACCCTGAAGGCAGGCATACAGTCTTAACTCATGATTACACTCAGAGCCTAGCAGTTCCTTTGATGCTAAGTTTCCAGACAAAGTTTCCTGCAGATATATCTTTCATGGGTGGAACTTTTAATTGTAGAGCTTCATATGGCTGATGAGATCCTATTATGATGTCTGCTTAAAGGCTGTGTTTCAATTTTAAATAAAGCCTTGGTAGAATACTAACAATTTTGGTGTTTGCTCCCTGCAATTATTATACAAGCTAATGAAAAGTTTAAGAATACAATTTGGAGGGCACCTGGGTGGCTCAGTGGGTTAAGCCGCTGCCTTCGGCTCAGGTCATGATCTCAGGGTCCTGGGATCGAGTCCCACATCGGGCTCTCTGCTCGGCAGGGAGCCTGCTTCCTTCTCTCTCTCTCTGCCTGCCTCTCAGTGTACTTGTAATTTCTCTCTAAAAAAAAAAAAAAAAAAAAAAAAAAAAAAAAAAAAAAAAAAAAAAAAAAAAAAAAAAAGAATACAATTTGGAGGACTATCAAATTGGTTCCAGACATCTGATGGAGAGGTATGCAAATGAGAAGATTGAGCTATACATAGAAAACATATTTTTTTAAAGCACAGATATGCAAGGGCTTATCAAAGTATACCAAAGTTTGATTATAATGAGATAAATGGATTATAATTTATATGGACAAGTAGCTCAGAGACTTTCCAATGTTAACAAAAATCAGCTTGGTCAGTTTGCCTTAGGACTATCACAGTTTTTCAAGGTGGTTGGGTAGGGAAAACGGAGAGGAGGGAACATGTAAAATATTAGACATGGGAAATTGCACTTTCTGATAGCTTGGGCTCTTATAAATAGATGATATTTAAGCCAAACAAAAAAGTAAGATTAGGGCCATTGCATTTGCTACACTGGAAGACAGAATATTTAGACACTGGGGAAAAAATGTCTAAGAACATCCTGAAAGTCACAGAAGTTCTGTCCTTTGGGATCCAAGATTCCAGATTCTAGGTTGACCCTGTCACTAACACAGTTTAGGTGCACTCAACCAGGATTTAGCATAAGGCAGGAAAACCATAAACTTTTAAGTCAGTATTAGGTGAACAAAACCAGATCTCAAAAAAGATCTAGGAAAAGGTTGGTTATAATTATATCTCTGATGAATGTAAATGCTGAATTTCATTGAACTTAAGAAATCATCTCAAAGTCTGAGGTATTGAAAGGTGAAGGGGGAAAAAAAATCAAACCCATATCTTAGAATTGATGACACACAGTGTGTGAGACAAGGACTGGACTGAAGCACACATTTCCTTGACACACATTTCTTTGGGAAAGAAGCCAAAGAGAAATGTATGTAAAAACATAATGACAATTGTTTTAGGGAGCAGAAATGTTGGTGGGACAAGACTCAGAACTGGGTATGTGCTCAGAACAACTGTAGGCCAGGTTAATTAGGATCTTTGATAGGAGGACTATTATTATACTAGAGTCCATTACAAAGAGGATCTGTGTCAGTCTGTAGGCCCTGTGAAGTCATTAATTTGTATGGAAATAGTCACACCTAGCTCTAAACCCACTGCATTAGTCTTAGAGATCCACAGAGAAACTTTTTCAACTGGTTTCTTATTCCCAAAAAACACCTCCAAGGAAGTGTGGAAGCCACATGGTCATTTTAGGGTATGTTATAGGGTTGATTTTTTGCTTTTGTTTTTGTTTTTTATTGTTACAGGTTACATTGTTCACTGATGGACACTGGGGATTCAAATAAGTTTTGGTTGCCATGGTAGGCCTGGGATTCTGTCAGGTGGATACTGATAACTCTAGTCAAAAGGATTCTATCCTGGGGCGCCTGGGTGGCTCAGAGGGTTAAGCCTCATGACTTTAGCTCAGGTCATGATCTCAGGGTCCTGGGATTGAGCCCCACATTGGGCTCTCTGCTCAGCAAGGAGCCTGTTTCCCCACTCTCTCTGCCTGCCTCTCTGCCTGCTTGTGATCTCTGTCTGTCAAATAAATAAATAAAATCTTTTTTTAAAAATGGATTCTATCCTATCATGTTTATATTCATAATTACAGTATAATATTTTCTCTGCTTATTTATATTTATATTATATTTATTTATTATATTTTGCATGACTATTGCTTTTAATATTCTAAATTTCCAATCTCATCAACTGTCTGTATAACTGAGACCTTCTATATTTTGCTACTTTGCTATCAATAAAGAGGAGTTCTGCATAATAATAGGGCCATGCAACCAAAAGCCTAGAAGATAGAATGCTCTTAATTGTCTAGCTGCCTGCATTGTCCGAACCTGGTTTGTTGGGCACATATCGTGGAGATGGAAGAACAGTTGTCTGTGGCAGAAAGCCCAAGATGGCATCCCAACTCTCTTTGCTTTCCTACACAACATAATCTCTGGTCTAATTTCTCGAGAGAGAAAACTACCCTGACTATAATGCTGACAGGGTAGTGTGAGACCTGGGAAAGATAGAGAAGACTGGACTCTATAGAGAAAGTACAGGGCAAAACTGCCGGCTGCTCAACAGAATATAACATAATTGGAAACACTATTGTAGGAATTGGTCTGGCTACCATTGTGCAGAAAATAGACAAGAGTAGACAGGGAACTTACAGTTTAAAAACAGGTCACACAAAAGCAAAACAATGACATCAATCAATCAGAAAGTACACCATGAGGGGAGCATGGCTGGCTTAGTTGGTAGAACAGGGGATCCTTAATCTCAGGATTGTGGGTTCAAGCTCCATGTTGGTCAAGGAGACTGCTTAAAAAAAAGAAGGAAGGAAGGAAAGAAGGAAGGGAGGAAGAAAGAATTGTGATGTAATGCTGAGGAATTTCCCAATGAAATTAATATTGTTGAATATCTACTATGTGCTAGACTCTATTGCTGAGGGTATTTTTCTTATCTCATCTAATCCTAACATTAACTGTAAAATTGGTATGGCTGCTCTCATTATTCAGATGAAGAATGTAGTTCCATGAAATTATGTAATTTTCCCAATGTCATTCGGTTTCTGGATGGTAAAACTGGAATCCAAATCCAGACAGACTGATTTCAAAGCTATTGCTCTTTCCACAAAACCAGATAGTCCTTGTACTCTAAAAACTGCAATATATTGCTGAGAGAAATTAAAGGATACCTAAATAAATGGAAAGATGTCCACATTCATGGATCAGAAGATTTAATATTGTTAAAATAGCAATACTACACAAATTGATCTACAGATTTACACATTCCCTATCAAAATCCCAGCTAGCTTTTTTTGCAGAAATTGTTAAGTTGATCCTAAAATACAGACAGAAATCCAAGGGACCAACAATAGTCAATACAATCTTGAAAAACAACAAAGCTTAAGGACTCATGCTTTCCAATTTCAAAACTTACCACAAAGTTACAGTAATCAAGACAGTCTGGGGGCACTTGGTTGGCTCAGTTGGTTGAACCTCCAGCTGTTGATTTTAGCTTAGGTCATGCTCTTGGAGTCAGTAGACTGAACGCGGTATTGGGCTCCACAAGGAGGGCAGGGCCAACTTAAGATTGTCTCTTTCCCTCTCTCTCTGCCCCTCCCCTGCAAAAGTCCGGTACTGGCAAAAGGATAGACCTATATGAATCAATGGAATAGAACTGAAAATCCAGAAATAAACCCTTAGGTTCACGGCCAAATGATTTTTCAAGAAGAGTGCCAAAACAATTTGAAGTTGGACCCTTACCTAACACCATACACAAAAATGAACTAAAAAATGGATCATAGAGAGGCACCTGGCTGGCTCAGTTAGAAGAGCATGTGACTCTTAATGCCAGGGTTGTGAGTGTTTAGGCTCTATGTTGAGTGTAGAGATTACTTCAAAACAAAACAAAACAAAACAAACAAACAAAAAAGCTACAAAGCTCTTAGAAAAAATATAGGGGTAAGTCTATGTGACTTTGGATTAAGTAATGGTTTCTTAGATATTAAACCACTAGCACAAGTGATAAAACAAATACTTTCAAGTCCATCAAACTTTAAAAGTTTTGTGCTTTAAATAGTACCATCAAGAAACCAAAAAGACAGCCCTAGAATAGAAAAAAATATGTGAAAATTATATATCTGATAAAGGCCTTCTATAAGGAACATAAGAATAAAACTTACCACTTAGTAATGAAAAGACAAATCATCCAATTTTTTTCAGTTCAAAAATATGAGAAAACATACCCCTGATCACCACTAATCAAAAACAACAAAATATCAGTTCACACCCACTAGCTAAAGTGGTTATAAACAAAAAACAGAAAGTAACAAGTCCTGCTAAGGACAGGGAAAACGGGAACTTTCCTACACTGCTGGTGGAATGTAAAATGGTACAGCTGCCTTGGAAAACAGTTTGACAGTCCCTCAAAAGGCTAAATATAGAGTTACCATATGGCTCAGCCATTCCATTCTTATGTATAAATACAAGAGAAAGGAAAACATATGTCCACACAAAAACTTGTGCACACTTGTTCACAACGGCATTATTCATAATAGCCAAAAAGCAGAAACAACTCAAATATAGCAACTGATGAATGGTAAACGACATGCAGTACAACTTTACAATAGAATATTTTTGGGGCATGACAAGGAATAAAGTACTTGAATCTTGAAAACATTATGCTAAGTGAAAGAAGCAGCCCCAAAAGACTACATATTGCATGGCTCTGCTTATATGAAATGTCTACAGTAGGGTAATCTATAGAGACAGAAAGCAGATTCATGGTTGCCTGGGAATGGGAGATTCATGGAGAAATGAAGAGTAACTACTGTATCTATGGGATTTCTTTTTAGGGTTATCAAAATGCTTTAAAACTGATTGGCATGATGGTTGCACAGTTTTGCGAGTGTATTAAAAACCACTGTATTGTATACTTTAAATCGGTGAGCTGTATCGTATTTATCTCAATAAAGGTGTTAAAAAGAAAGCCCTAAATCGCCTCTTTGTTTACATTTTCAAGCAGAGGTCCAAATATTGAGTTGACAACTAGTCATTCCGTTTCCCCTTACCATCAGTATTTTCAGATTATCTTTTCTTTTCTTTTTTTAAATTATAGTCAGTACTGAGGAATTGAATCTTGAGGCTCTGGTTAGATTCTAAAGTTGGGGGTTTTTTTTCCTTTCTTTTTTAAGATTTATTTATTTATTTTAGAGACAGAAAGCATGTGATTTGGGGATGAGGCAGAGGCAGAGAGAGAGAGAAAGAGAGAGAGAATAATCAAAGAGACTCCCCACTGAGCGTGGAGCCCAATGGAGGGCTCAATTCCAGGACCCTGAGACCACGACCTGGGTGGAAATCAAGAGCTGGCCACTCAACTGACTGAGCCACCCTGGCAGTGGCTTGATTTTTTAGAAAGTCTGTAAACCTAACTCCCAATCCCTGTTGAGCTTTTATCAGCCTAACCTTATGGATCTCAGTTTTCTCATTTGTGAATAAAAAAGATTGTGCAGATGATCTCTGAACGTTCTTCCTGTGACACTAGAAGAGCTTGGACTCTGTCAGTGGAAGTGCTGGTTTTCTTTTTCTCCTCAGAGCCTGGGTGATTCAGTCCCTTAAGCGTTCAGCTCAGGTCATGATCTCCGGGTCCTGGGATATAGCCCTGCATGCCTCCAGCTCCCTACTCAGTGGGGAGTCTGCTTCTCCCTCTCCCTCCTGCTGCTACTCTCATTCTCTTTCTCTCTCTCTCATAAATAAATACAATCTTAAAAAAAAAAAAAAAAAAAGACCCAAACAGACAAAACCTGATATGATTTCAATTTACTTAGATGATTAGCAGGGTCAATTATGAAAAACCTCTAGCAGATGCATAACAATGTGAGTTTAACATTGTGGAGGTCAATTACCTAGGAGTCACACTAGAACAGTTAATCAAGTCTCCAGTAGTTGTATTCATTTCTTATTTCTACCCTGTTTATAAATGACCAATCAAGAAAATTAGAAAAACATATCCAAATAGGGGGAGGGGGAGCCCAACCTTCGAAGATAATCACTATTAATTTTTCCATGTGTTTTCTTCCAATAATTTTGCCCTGTAGTTTGTTGTTATTTTTTTTTCCACTTAACACTATAAGCATTTCTCCATGTCACTAAGTAGTTCTTATAAATATCATTTAATGCCAGTGGAGGTTTGTTTAACCATTGCCTTATCACTGGGCAGGTAGAATGCTTCCAGTTTTCCCTATGTGGAGTAATGGTAAAAAGAGATTAATATCTTTACACAGAAAGCTTTTGGTATTTAGATTATTTCCTGGAATAGATTCTGGTTCCTAAGAATTAAAACTAATGAATCAAAGGACATGACCATTTCATAGCATTTTTCAGGAAGTTGTACCAATTCACATTTATATTGAGACGTGATGTTATTAATGTAATTCATGTACCAGGACCCACAAACTGGAGCTTGTCCCAGGCCAAGTCACAAATCTAAACTTAAGTCAGCCTGCACAGGAACGCCTGTCGAGGAAACCCAGCATACACCAATCATAATCATCCAACTCAGCGTTAGCTAGCTTACCTTACCCTAGAAAACAGGACCTTCCTGCCTTATAAGGAAATCCCTGACATGGCTAATCATGCTGTCCGTCTATGGCTCTGCGAGACTCGCTCTTGTCCCAAATCCCCGAGGAAGAGCATTCTATCACTTGTGAAGCACTGCACTTCCCTAGACATACATAGATTGTTCTCCCTTGAATAAAGGACATCAAACTGATTACTGAATTATTGTAGTTTTGTCATTTGACAGGGATAATTAAGATAGATTTAGTGTGCTACAACGTATAATTTAAAACCTGAAATTTCTAAGTTAGGTTTTCATCATTGAAATATTTACTGGGGCATCTGTGTGGCTCAGTCAGTTAAGGATCTGACTCTTGATTTAGGCTCAGGTTGTGAGATCAGGCCCCGCATCGGGCTAACACTCAGCATGGAGTCACCTTGTCCCTCTCCTTCTGCTCCCCTTTCCACCTCTCCCGATGAGTACACATGTGCGCTCTCTCTCTCAAATAAATAAATAAAAAGCTTTAAAAAAGATAAATATTTACTTATTTATTGTTCATTGTCTATATATCCCCATTAGAATATAAGCTCTACAAGGGCAGGAATCTTGGTTTATCGATATATCTCAAACATCTAGAACAGTGCCTGACAGATGGAAGACATTTAAATATTTATTTCAAGAACAAATGAAATAAGGAAAAGTTTGTTTTTTAATCATTATTATTATCAGTTCCAACACTCAAGCGGCAAGTTTCGATTGCTGGTGGTAATAGCACTGGAAAGAGAATACGTTCCTATATCCATCATTGTCTGGTATTATTTATCATACCACAATTGAAGTTTTAGTTGTTTATTACATGCTGACTTCAAATACAAAATTTGCATTCCTTAGTGCCCATATGTAGCAGAAGCTACTAGTTCCCAATCTAATTTCAGTTTCTCTTGCTTTTTTGAAGACAATGTGCTCGCTATGGACAGGTATAGAAATGACTGGGGGTATATACATGGACATTTTTGGAAGTCCTTTTAGGAAAGCTCTTTAAAATGAGAACAAATAGCTGGTGTGATCCTTTATTTTTCTTCTGCTGCTTGCTGCCTACAATGTGTACATGATATTTCCAACAGCCCTATTTTTTTTTTTTTTTTAAGATTTTGTTTATTTGTCAGAGAGAGAGCACGCACACACAAGCAGGGGGAGCGGCAGGCAGAGGGAGAAGCAGGCTCCCTGCTGAACAGGGAGCCCGATGCGGGGCTCCATTCTAGAGTCCTGGGATCAAGCCCTGAGCCAAAGGCAGATGCTTAACTAACTGAGCCACCCAGGCGCCCCTCAACAGCCCTATCTTGTACAATGAGGTAAGCTGAAGGATGAAAACTCTGTTCAGTGGATGATAGAGCAGAAAAATATAAGGAATTTTTGCAGGATTCCTTTTTCTTCAGTGCCTGTGGTTCTTGTCATGCCACTTCAAGGATTGAAGGGGTAGACCAGACAGAGTGGTAGGTAGCAAAGCAAGGTTTATAGAGGGATAATACAAAGCTCCTGAAGAGGAAGGGGACCCAAGAGTGCAGCCACTGATAGTTTCTAAGTCTAGCAGGTTATTATGGGCTTGTTAGTGGGTTGTTTTAATCTGATTAAGCCTCTGCGTGCCTGTCACCCAATCAGGTCTTTGTCATCCACCTATGACGTAGGAAAGGGTGGAGGACTTCTTTCCAGGCTGGTGTAAAATCCTTTTAAGGGTGGTTTCCTTTTAGGGTAGGGGCCCCTTGTCCCTGCTTGCTTTCCTTCCGGTTATCCATCAGACTCAGAAGCTCTGGTGACATGGAGAGGTAAAAGGAGATTTCAAAACAGGTCAAGCAAGCCTACTAAGAGTTTCTTTTAATTCTGGTCAGGAGGCCATAAGGGAGGAATTTATGCACTTCCTCTTCAGAGAAACCATGAACTTTTTGCCAGCAGCAGGCCTTCTGCCTGGACTTAACTCCATTCTCACCAGGACACCTGAATTCTTCCTTTACATTTCTCACTTCTAAAGGAGCCAGCACAATTTGGGGACCACTTACCATCTCTCTTTTGCATACTTACCCAATCAATCCCAGTTAACCTAGTTTGAATCCCCGTTTTGCTTCCAGATCCTAAATGAGAGCTGCACTCGTGGCCTTTTATCTTAGTAACTCTGCCCCTTCCTAAAAAAAAAAAAAAAAAACTATATGTAGGGGCACCTGGGTGGCTCAATCTGTTAAGCAACTGCCTTCAGCTCAGGTCATGATCCCAGGATCCTGGGATCAAGTCCTGCATCAGGCTTCCTCTACCTGCCATTCTGCCTACTTGTGCTCACTCTGTCAAGTAAATAAATTTTTTTAAATCTTAAAAATTTAAAAAAAAAAACTGGGGGGGGGGCACCTGGGTGGCTCAGTGGGTTAAGCCGCTGTCTTCGGCTCAGGTCATGATCTCAGGGTCCTGGGATCGATTCCCGCATCAGGCTCTCTGCTCAGTGGGGAGCCTGCTTCCTTCTCTCTCTGCCTGCCTCTCTGCCTATTGTGATCTCTCTCTCTCTCTCTCTCTGTCAAATAAATAAATAAAATCTTTAAAAAAAAATTTTTTTAAGAAAAATAAATAAGGAGAGGGGGACCTGCATGGCTCAATTGGTTAAGTGTCTGCCTTCGGCTCAGGTCCTGATCTCTAAGTCCTGGGATCCAGCCCCAGGGCAGGTTCCCTACTCAGTGGAATCTACTTCTCCCTCTGCCCCTTCCCTTGCTCCATTTCTTACTCACACTCTCTCTCTCTACCTAAAATCCTTTTTAAAATAATAAATAAATAAAAATAAGGAGAAATCGACCACATCTCCGGCCACACCATTGTCTCTGTATTGCCTGCTTTTGACCTCATTCCTCTCCTTGGGTCGAAATGGACTCCAACCGCTCCTGCTCCATCCGGGCTCCTACACAGGCAAAGGGGCAAATGTGCCCCCTGCCAACAGAGCTGCTGCCCCTGCTGCCCCGCAGGCTGTGCCAAGTGTGCTTCGGGCTGCCTCTGCCAAGGAGGCATCGGCAAGTAAAGCTGCTGTGCCTGACGTGGGTGAGAACCCATTCCAGATGTAAACAGAGCAACATATACAAACCTGCAGTTTTGAAACATTTTTCCATTTTACCCTGTTTGCTACATTCCTGTTTCTAAGAAACATGTGAATCATAATAAAACTTGGTGAGCGAAAACAATAATAAAATCCTTTGCTTTATGTTCTTATCTTTTAAAGAATAAGATACGGGCTTCTTATTACAAGCTATTGCCATGTTTTAGTTTTAATCATAAGAAGGAATATTGGGTCTGTAAACAGGAAGCTGGGAATATTAATAATTTCATACGGCATCAGTGGACCTTACTTCCACGAGTAAGACTATAAAATACCTCTGGATGTTGGAACACAAGAATAAAGAGCAAATCTGATGGTTCCTTGAGGCCAAACTGGGTAAGAGATTAAAATCTAATTTCTGGTCATGGACTACTGCAAGAGTTTGAGTGTCCATTACAGAGTCAAAGAAAAAAGGGAGGTTTTTTTGAAATTTGCTTTTTTATTTATAGCTGTGTAAGTCTGTCCTCCAAGAAATAGAGGCCAAGAATAATTAACTGTCTACAGTAACCTGGTTTACTGTTCCATGTCTTTATTAGCATAACTTTACTATCTCAGGATACTCTTGCCCAGGCAAATGGCTTTACTGTTCATTCCAGAACTTGTTTGAAAGATCATCAACTCTGCAATAGAAAGCATCAACATTTTTCCTACCAACACTCTTCTGACTCCTGGTCTCCTAATCCTTCCCTTGCCATTTCCACCAATCCTAAATCACAGTCATATCACAATTTGTACCTAATAGCCTCGTTGACAGTCCTGCTTTAAACCAAACTTCAAGATTCTCCCTAAAAACAGGGCTCGCCCTTCCCCCTTTGAGACACAACAAAGCTCTGTTGAGATGATAATTCTTCTGAGTGAGACAGTGAACAATAAACTCAGTTTTATCTTTGGTGATATTTGGGAACAGGCCTTTAATACATGCAAAAGTTCTGTCAGGGCAAGTTCTGTGAAGGAAACCGGAAGGACCTGGAGGAGGCTGAGAGAGCTGCCATCCTGCAGAAGGTCTGCGGCAGCATACAGGTAACTTGGGAAGGGAGGAAAAGGAAAAAGGAACGTTAGATGGCAATGCAGTTCTCAGGGAATTTGCTAAGGCCAGTGTGGGGTTATGGAGCCAATTCAATTACTTCTCAAAGTAGTCCTACATTTTGCAGGAGCCTGACTGCCTTGGTGACCCTGGCAAGCTCAGTACCCACCAGCTGCACTGTGGGAAGCAAGACCCCAGCACCACAGCAGTGATGGGGGTCAGAGCAATCACACCTTTGCAGTCATAGCATGTATAAGAAAACACATTCTCCTGACTGAGGATGCCTGATGAGTCCAGTCTCTGAAAAGACAACTTATAAAAATGTGACCTTCTGAGAAAAAACATATAACAAATGAAAAAACGCCAAAGGAGACTAACATAGATTTTTGAGTGAATATATTAGCTATACAAAAAATCTAGTCAAAGCAACTGGGATTTTTCTGCACTTTTAAATATGCTCAAAACAATATCAGTTATTAAATTCAGTTTATTGGGGCATGTGGGTAGACTCGGTCATTTAAGTGTCTGAATCTTGATCTGGGCCAGGTCTTATCTCCGGGTTGTGAGTTCAAGCCCTTCATTGGGCTTCATGTTAAAAATACTTAAAATAAATTAAAAATAAAAATAAAATAAAATACTTAAAAATAAATTTAGTTTACTAATTCAGTTATTAAAAACTAAAGAATAGGGCACCTGGGTGGCTCAGTGGGTTAAAGCCTCTGCCTTCAGCTCTGGTCATGATCCCTGGGTATTGGGATCGGGCCCCACCCCTGCATTGGGCTCTCTGCTCAGTAGGGATCCTGCTTCCTCCTCTGTCTCTGCCTGCCTCTCTGCCTACTTGTGATCTCTGGCAAATAAATAAATAAAACCTTTAAAATTTAAAAAAAAAAAAAACCTAAAGAATAACTTACAGTAATAGAATCTGAGAGTTCTTACTACTTTGTTTCATTTTGTTTGACTACTCATCAACGGATATATTTCCAGTCCCTGACAGTGCTATGGGCTGAATTGTGTCCCCCAAAATTCATACACTGAAGTCATAACACCAACATCACTCTATTTGGAGATAAAGGCTTTAGGAAAGTAATTAAGGTTAAACTGATGAAGGATAGTTGGAAGGTGGCCCCCATCCTAAGAGGAATCCTCCCATAAAAGGATTTTACACCAGCCTGGAAGGAGGCCTCCACCCTTTTTCCCTATGATAGGTGACAAAAATTTGATTAAATGACAGGTACAGGGAAGGTTAATCAGATTAAAACAGTCAGCCAACAAGCCCATAAAAACCCCTAGACTTAGAAAATCTGGTGGCAAACCCCTCTCTCCTTGGGAACCTTGTACTACCACTTTGTTCTATCACTTTGCTATCGTTCAATAAACCTGGCTTGGCTGGCTGCCCACCACTGTCTGGTCTACCTCTTCATTCTTTGAAGTGGCATGACCAAGAACTGCGGGCACTGACGGAGAAAAAATCCTGTAACAAAATGAGGTCATAAAGATTGCACCCTAATCCAAAAAGACTGGTGGCCTTCCAAGAAGCAGAAGAGAGGACACTTGGCCGGTTCAGTTGATGGAGCATGTGACACTTGATCTTGGGATTGTGAGTTTGAGGCCCACGTTGGGCATACAGATTACTTTAAAAAAAAAAAAAAAAGAGGAAGAAAGATTTCCCCTACCCCCCTCCAGCCTGCAAGTGTGCTCTTCTTATGTAGCTTTGCTTCAGACAGCTGATGTTAATAGAGATAACAGAACTGCTGGGCAAACAGGGCTAAGCAGAGAGTCTCAATAGTTTTTCAACTACAATGTCTCCTGTGTTTATTGGACACCTTCTCCTCCACTTCTATTTTGAGGCTGCTCCAATCTTAAGAGAAAAAGAAAACTCACATGGTGCTTTATCCCATTGTTTTTTATAGGTGTTCTGCCTTCCGGTCCCATTAATCAGCCATCTGATTTCTTCCACCATGACCACGCCTACCTAACTGTAAAAGTCAATGGATTCAGTCCCCACCTTGATCTCTTGGGAGCATTCATCATGGCTACACCCGTCTAGAAACTTTCTTACTTCTATGACACCGATCTCTCCTTGTTCTCTTCTGACCAAGTTTCAAGTCTTTCTCCGTTCTACCAATCTTTAAAGGTACTTGTCTCACAGGGATTTCTTTCTTTCTTTCTTTTAAGATTGTATTTATTTGTCAGAGAGTGCGCACACGCAGGGGGACCTATAGGCTGAGGAAGAAACAGGCTCCCCACTGAGCAAGAAGCCTGATGTGAGACTTGATCCCAGGACCCGGGTTGGGATCATGACCTAAGCCAAAGGCAGCTTGCTTCACTGACTGAGCCACCCAGGCTTCCTGCTTCACAGAGATTTCATCCTTAGTGCTTTTCTTATCTCACTCGAAAGTCTTTTCGTGAGTGACCTCACTATCCATGGCTTCAACTCTGGAGCTCTTGAAAGTGTTTGGCCCTGACCCTGTTATGGACTCTAAGTCCCTAGTTTTTATTTGTCTACAAAGTCACTCCACCTAGGTGTTCCGTGAGCACACCATAATTAAATGTTCTGACCTTAACTCAGTGCTTAAAAGGAGCATTTCCACCAGTTTTCCTTATCTGGTACTGTTATCCACTACCTAAGTCACACCTAGACTCTTGTCTTCTCCCTCGACCTTTAATCTGTCACTCAACCCTGTGGTTTCTCTTTCATACTTCTTAAACCCTTCTCTTTTCCACCATCACTGGCCCTAATCTATTTGCTGAAAGTAGAAGAGAGATGTCCATCAGGATCACCTGTGTAGTTCAAAAAAAAGATTAATAAATAAGCATGCTTGCACTCCCCCTCCTCCCGAGATTCCAAACCAGCATATGCTCTTTTTCACCTGCACTGTTCTGATTCTTCCCAGGTCTCCAGTCCACCTTCCACACTGTTGACAGGATGATCTTTCAAAAACGCAACCTTAATAGTGCAAACTATCTGCTTATTTTTTCAGCGGTTCTTCAGAACCCTCAGGATAAAGTCCAAACTCTTCTGAAAACCTTTCGCACTTTGGTTCTTGCCCACAGCCTTCCACCTCATCTCCTGCCACTCCCTTATGGGCACTCTGCACTCAAGCCTTATCAAAGTGTGGTACTTTCTGTTCCTGGAGCATCCCTCCTTTCTTTGCCTTGCTATTCTCAGTGGATATCATCCCTCATCCCTTCCGGCTTAGAAGTCACTGTGTTCCAAATGCCTCTTCTGCCTTTTCCAGGCAGTTAGGCATTTTCTGTGTTTCCACAGTATCTTGTTCATATCATAATTCTATATTTATTATCGGATAATTATATTTGGTTTTACACAATGTCTCACCCACTAAACTGTGAACAGACTGTTCAGTTCATTTTTGTGTGCCATAATGCAGAGCCTGCACCTAATACATACTCAACAAATGTTTACTGAATGAATTTTTGAAGCAAGTTTTATGTTTTTGATTGCTTAAATCAGAAACACATTACATTAAAACACATTACAGTGTTTAATGTGTCATAAAAATAATAGTACTAACCCATTCTCAGGATAGAATTGTCCTTTGAAATCCTTTTAATGATGACAGTTTATATTTGAACAGTATTTTTAACTTTTCAAAGCACTTTTCCCCTAACACGTTTATTATGAGTATTTCCAAACATAGGGGGAAATAACAGTGAACACCCACATACCCATCACCTAAATTCTAATTTGACATTTTGTTGTACTTGCAAAACACTTTTTATGAGCTAATTTTATTATCACCCTTTATTTTATGTAATGACTAAAGTGTGATTCTATGTTTTATAGATAAGGAAACTGAGACCAAGAGGGCTTAATGACAGGTGCCTGGGTGGCTCAGTCGAAGCCATCTCTTCGGCTCAGATCATGATCTCAGGGTCCTGGGATCTGGCCCTGCTTTGGGCTCTCTGCTCAGTTAGGTAGCCTGCTTCCCCCTCTCTCTCTGCCTGTCTCTCTGCCTACTTGTGATCTCTTGTCAAATAAATAAATAAAATAAAATAAAAAGAGGGCTTAATGACTTGATAAGGAGATTATCTCCTAGAGTTGTGATCAACTTGTACCAGCTGACTCATCCATACTCTCTGAGTATTGGATATATAATCAGGGTCTGAAAAATATTTTCAATATTCTTGCTAATGAAAAGCTTCCAATGCCACAAGATAAGAGAATCAGCAAAATCATGGGAAAACCAACAAGAAAACATTTCTAACTCATAAGTCATCCAAAGAGGAATCCAGTCTTGGCCCACCCTCCCCCTCACTCGACTTCCATTCCTGGTTAGTCATTTCCTACCCGATGGGAGATGTTTCTTCCATCCATTCTTTTCCAGTACTAGATACAGATCTAGAATATCTTTCTTCTCAGCTGGTCTACTGTCTCCTGCCTTTTCATGTGCCAGAAACACATGATCTCCAATTAAAACACGACCCTAATCATATCTTTGTGTAGCCCACAAAACTTTAGTAAGTCACATTTCCTACCAAATTAAGTCTGGTATAATCTCTGCCATCCGAACCACAACCTATCTAAGCGTCTGTCTTCTTACTCCTTAGCTTCCATCCTACATAACTAAGAATTGTTTTTTCCCCAAACACACACACCCATGGCTTTATTTCCTTTCTTCTTGTATAAATAACCACCACTCCCCTCCCAAATTCCAGGTGTGTTAAATTCTAGACCTCCTAGTCATGGCCCAACTCAAATGCCAATTCTAATAAACTTCTGAGAATCCTCAAGACTTTTTTTTTTCTCTAAACAACTTTTTTTTTTTTTAATTTCCAATTTTATCTTTTTCTTTTTTCCTCAAGCCTATTATGACTTCTAATAACAAGCTTGTGGCTTTTGTGGCACTAATATTAATCTACCTCGTAGAGCTTTATCGTCTGATTTCTCTTGCTACTTTCTGCCCACTTTGCTGGAATATAACACCACTGAGGAAGGGGACATTGTCATAGTCATCATGGCCCTTGCACACAGTGGGTGCTTTATATGCTTTATTTAATTTCACTTAACGCAACCTATGTTTCCGAAGGGATGGGGTGGATGCCTTTTTCTGTATTCACACTTACATACACACGCACACACTGATGCGGTCTTCCACCTGGACACACACGTGTCCCTAGGGCCACAGCCCTGAACTGTCTCGGGACTCTCAGCCTGTGGACGCTTCCATTCCAGCCAGCGGAAGGGGAGGCTGCATTTCTATAAAACACTCTAACAGATACTTATTACTTTAGAACTCCTACATCCTCCACCCTACAAAGAATTTAAGATCTTCTTCCTGTCGAAATGGTATTATCCTGAGTCCGGAAACCCCAGCCTGGTCGCGCCAGGGTCCGATCCCATGATCCCCCCCTCCCGGTCTCGCTTGGTCGCGCCCGCTTTGTCAGCGCGCGGCGCTCGCCGGTTACCCTCTAGCTCTCGCCAGTCCGCAGCAGACGGCGCCGCTGCTGCTCGAGCTGCTGTTGCTCGTCCATCTCGGGCTCGCCTGCCCAAGACTGCCCCGAGGCCCGGGCCGGGCGACGAGGACCGGGAGAGCAAACGCTCGGACGGCTCCCGAGAGTCTGTTGGGTTCGTCGGCCTCGACCTCGGCCAGGCTCCGCTCCTCCCGCGCGTGAGGGGCCTCGGCGGCGGCGGCGGCGGCGGCGCCCGGCATGTATCAGAGCCCGCGGCGGCTCTGCTCCGCCCTGCTGCAGAGAGACGCGTCCGGCCTGCGCCGCCTGCCCACTCCCGGACTGCGCCGCCAGTCGCCTCCGCCGGCGGCCGCCCCCCGGCCCGCGTCCCCCCGGCTCCTGGTGGCGGCCTCCGCGGCCTCGGGCGCCGCGAGGTCGTGTTCGCGAGCAGGTGAGTGCACGCTCCTGCGCGGAGAACGCCGCGGCTCCGAGCGCGGCCGCCGCCTGGAGACGGCGCGGAATGAATGGGAAGTCCCGGGCTGCTGGGGTGTGGGTCAGGCCGAGAAGCGGGTCCTCCCCTCCTCCCTTTTCCGCTTTCTCCTCGCCCTACCTATCCTGGGGCTTGCACGTCCTGGAAGAACTGGAACACTGTTCGGGGTCCCGCGTGATCCGTGGATGCGGTGCCTTTGGCATTCCGCGTTCCTGATTTCCTGCTACACCTGCCCCTTCCAAGGCCGCAAATTAACTTGTGTCTGTTTTGTCTGTTTTACTTCTTATTGCGCTAGATTTTGTGTGAAAAAGTCACCTCAAGTGATTTTTTTTAATCATGTCACTTGTATGATTTAGATGTTACGAATTTTTTATTAAGTCATGTTAATCGTATAGTAACACACATTTACTTGTTTTACATTTATTTGGATTTTTTTCCTGAGCCTTCCACTCTTACTACCTAGTCTGTGTCCTGTATACCCGGGTTAAGATCTTGTAAAGCCGATGCCTTCCGCTTGTCAAGAGCCAATTTTATGCATCACCTCCCCTGGACTTTCCCTTTTGTGCGACCTCCGTTTCTGCCGGTGGACACCTTACCGTGTCTACAAATTACATACAAATTAATGATACTTTCAAAAATGAAAAATGAAGGTTCTCTTTCAAAACTGGCAATTCATCCCCCTATACAGTGCATTTTGGCAGTGCTCAAGTTAGGTTATTGCTGTTCAAGACATTCGTCAAAACCATCCTGCATTATAAATAACCTCATTTTGCTCAGAAAGTTTTGGATTAATTTAATTAGGGCAAATTGAGCAGTAGAAAGAATATGTTTAATGTGGTTTTCTTTTATTAATGAAATTGATCATCTAAAATCTAAAAGTGATTGAGTGGGAACTAAGACTTTAAACTCTTCCCAGATTATGATTGGTGAGTGGTTTGGCAGAGACATACTTTTAAAATTAGGATGGTTCACCAGGTTGCTGTAGACTCCAAACTCTATAGTCTTTAGAAAGGGTGGACTTGACAGTCCTATTCAGGTTTTTGGCTTTTTGGTTTTTATAGCGCGATGAATACATTCATTACATGAAATTACACTGTTCCTATTCTCAGGGTTTCTCCCCCCCCCCCACCCCCGAGCTTTACAGGAATTTGGCATGTTGTGAAATAGCTGTTAGAATGGGTGCCACCTAATAACTGTTAGTGTTCTTTCTTGCTGGAAATTTTCAACAGGTCGTTGTTAGGTTGGAGGTGGGAGAAGGAATAAAAGAAAACCAGTTGATCTCTTCTGTACCAACTCATATCTCAAGAGTCCCTCAGGCCAAGTTAGTCAGTAGTGGTACATGGGAATATAGATAGCTCGTGTGACACAGATACGGCTAACTGTGCTGATGAAAAAAGGTCAGGTTGGAGAGAGCATTTGGAATGTTAGGCTTTTAACATAGTAAGGTGTTTAATGAACTTTTTAAAAGTCTCTGAAAACCCTAGTTTTACAAATAAAGAACTTGAAAGACCTTTTATGGTACTAAAGTACCATAACTTTAGTAACTCAGTTACTACAAAATCTAGAAGATTTTCCTTTTTCCTACAGTTTTAACTTTAGCTACTTGTTAGAAGAAACATGGGAACACATTCACTTATTCACTTATTGCTTGATCTCTTTCATTTGAGAAGTCTTTGCAGAATGCTGCACACATACTGTAGGTGCTTTATTATAAGAGGTGAAAGCATGTGAGCCTTAGTCTGCCTTTGCAGAGTTTTACTCCCTAACAAGAGAAGAGTTTGCACACAAAAAAATAACTATTTAATGAAATGAAACACCTTTTCTTCTCTTAAAGTTTGCACATGACACGGGTGCTGGAGATTGGGAAGTCCCTTTCAGCAGAGATGACCATTTTAGCCTTCAAAACATGATTGATATTTGAGCTCAATCTTGAAACATGGTTAGGATTGAAAGAAATTAAAATATTTTATTTGGGAAAAGGCAGGAGCAAAAAGGGAAAGGCATGAAGCATGGATGCAGCAAGGTGAGAGAAGAGACTGTAAAATGTTTTCCAAAGAGCCTCAGAACCAGCATTAGGTGCTTTTAAAAATGCAGATTAATGGATCCTACTGTAGACCTATTAATAGACTTCTTATTGGTGGGCCCCAGATTCCAGATTATTCTTGTATGTCCCAAAGTTTAGGCATCTGGCAAGAGAAGTCTTTAGGTAGCTGAAAGCTACTCTTCCCTCCAAGAGAGTCTGTTGTTGAGGGGCTGGGGGGGGGAGGGTAAGTAATGAGTCCCAATCCTTGACTCCATTTGATAATCATTTTCTTCCTAATTTGTGCCCCTTGGCAGTCAGAGGTCACTGGAAAGGTGAGTACAGTCATCAAATCCTAGATGTTACAAGAATTTAAAGGGGAACTTGGAGATAATCTCAGTGTTTTGCTGTCTTCCTCACACAAGGACAGCACCCCCATAAAGAAGCAGCAATTGCAACAGTTACTGTACTAGATGAAATGCAGTCAGGAGTCATCTGTGGGTTTTTAAATGCAGTCTTCCAGATCCCTCCTCCTCAGATAATTAAGAGTTGGCTGAATTAACTGTTCACAACCACTGGAACATGTTGCTTTTTTTCTTGGTACAATTTTTAAAGCAAATACCAGCTCATTTCAGGAGGCGACTCTATTTAGTATGTCCCTTAGCTCTGTGAGTAAGCTGTTTATGAGAGAGAAGAAATGAGAAAGCTTGTAATTACCAAGTTCCTACAGAATAAATTGCTTTCCTTGTGGGAGAACTAAGGTATCATTTTCCTGTAGCATTCAATGCTAAGAGTTTAAATAGTGAGCTGTTAGAGGCATATGACCTAATAATCGTGTCTTCAGAATCATATTTAGCACACTTACATACGAACATTTGCAAGTCATTTAATCTTGCTTGCTATCTCAACACTGGACTTGCCTAGAAAAGATTCATTCAATCCAGAAATTTTATTGAATACAGTACACTTAAAAGGTCCATATTGTATCATATGACTACATTCAGCAGGAATTGAGGAGACAGAAATCAGTGTGGCTGGTAGATTCACTGGGAAAAAACTGCTTTAAATAGTGAAAAGGAGGGTACATCTGTGGAAGGGAGCATGGTGGATGATGGGGAGAGAAGAGGACGTGAGAAGGTGGCAGGTATGCAAGCCGTGATGAACACCATCAGAAAAAGAGGTACTTCAAGAATCTGGGACGCTTGTTAAAATATAGATTTCTTGTATTTGACCTACGTACTTCAGTCAGTTGCTTCCGGGAGAAGCCTGGTTAAGTTGTATATTTAACAAGTTCCCCAGGTGATTCTTTCTGGAAATCTTGGAGAATATTATAAGCTTCACACCTCTTTCCAAAGGTATGTATTTCTGGAAAGTTCGAGAAACCTGGGAGAGGATTCTGGAAGAGTGTTAGAGTCTGTGAGCTTGGGCCCCCAGACATTTTGGAAGCCTCTGAGCAAGAACATTTACCAGAACAAAAGCAGGCTTTATGAAAGGGGAAGAGTTGGTGTATTTATGAAAGTTCAGTGAAGGAAACTTGAGTCTGACGTTGTACTAGAAGTGGATCAGTGTAGTTGTACAACTTTGGGAGTGGGTAGGTGGGTAAGTATAAAACCATGTAGGTTTCAATGATGTTTGTTAAGGAGAAGTGAGGCAATTTCTGATTTCTTGGAGGAGGAAGAAGTGAGGAAGCATCTGTATTTGCTTAAATTCTAATCAGGATTTATAGACGTGAATAAATACTGAGAAATTTAAGATGATGTGCACGGGTGTTTGGCTTCATACTAAACTCACTTGTATTTTCATAAAAAGCAGCTAAAGTATTTTGGATTTATTGTTGGAATAGGCAAAAACCAGGGCACCTGGGTGGCTCAGTCTGTTACATGTCTGACTCTTGGCTTCAGCTCAGGTCATGATCTCAGGGAGGTATGATGGAGCCCCATTCTGCACTCCTCACTCAGCATGGAGTCTGCTTGAGATTCTCTGCCTCTCCCTCTCTCCCTCCCTCCCACATGCTCACTTGTGCACACTCTTTTCTCTAAAATAAATAAATCTTTAAAAAAAAAAAAAAAAGGCAAAACCAGCCTTCCCACAGGAAGGAGTAAGACCTCAAGTGGATAATTTTAGTTGTCCTCTAGTCTCCACATGGTGTCAAAGCAACACTTAACATACTGTTACCATGAATTCTTTGACAGGGGAGTGGGCAGGAGTGCTGAGGGGGAAAGAAGGATAAAGAAAATTATTAGTCATATTTGAATGCCCCCCCAAGAAATACTCTTCTCTTTCTAGTATCAACAAATGCTTGCGCACACTTTGATCTTCTGAATTTTAACATGAGGCTTGAGCATCTGGTGATTCTGATGTACAGCCCAGACTGACAGCCACTTACTGACCACACACACAGGTGGACACCCATCCAGTGAAGAGGTGTGTTTTACTAAATGCACAGAAGCCTGCTAGAAGTTTCTTACCAACACATTGATTCCCATGCCTCCAAAAGTTAGATTCTGCTATTGAATTATGAGGGATTGTGCAGAAAGGAAAATTTTATATATATGTATATGTGTATATATGTATGTATAATACAGATATGTTTGTATGTTTTATATACATATATGTTTATATATGTACATGTGTATATTCTCGGCTGTGGGGGTAGAGCTTGGGAAGGGAGGGCAGAAGAAGAGAGAGAATCTTAAACAGGCTCCACATCCAGCTCAGAGCCCAGGGCTCAATCTCAGAACCCTGACATCATGACCTGAGCCAAAATCAAGAGGCATGCTTAACCAATTGAGCCACCCACACACCCCAAAAGGAAAATTTTAAAGCCAGTTTTATTCCATTTTCAGAATTGGAGTAGTATGAAAAGTCCACGAAAATAAAAGTTAGCAATGCAGACAAAATTAGAGTAAAGAACTGATGCAGTAAAATGTCCAGGGAGTCCCTTAATCTTGTTGTGCCTGCTCCCACTGACTTCCTTTCCCCCAGCTCTTTGAGCTTCTGAAAGTCCTTGAGCCAGGTCCATTGCCCGTCTCCAGATAAACTTGTGCCAGTGTACAAAGTAAATTAGTTTGCAGATTCTAAAGATACGTAAATACAATGGTTTTATATTTCCTTTTTATGTTTTGCTGTCATGAATGTCAGCCATTATTGAGGGACTGTGGAAAGAACTTTGTCTTTCAGATCTTCTAGGTCAAATAGGTTTGCTGAGACCTATTCTGGAATTAGTTTCTCTTTCACATGGTTCATTCTGAATTTTATTTGGTAAAAAGCCATGATGATTTTTTAAATTAAGTGTTTAGAAAATTACAGGAGTAACATGCCCATTAATAAAAATCTTTTTTCCTCAAAACTTTAAATGTCTTTATGAGTATTGATTATTTCTAGAAGCTTACAGGATTTTTCTTATCCTTTGTGTTCCAGAATTCCATCAGGAAAAATGTCTCAGCATTGGGCAAACCCATTTAATCTAAAGGCATACCTTTATTTCTTTCTTTTTAAGATTTTATTTATTTACAGAGAGCAAGCATAGCAGGGGGAGGAGCAGGCTCCCCAAGGAAGGAGATGCGGGACTCCATCCCAGGACTCTGGGATCATGACCTGAACCGAAGACAGATACATAATGACTGAGCCACCAGATTCTAGGTGCCCCTAGAATCTCCTTTCTTTAGCACAAGGAAAAGTGTCTTATTTTTTGGATCATTTAATCAACTCTGTCATCTCTTA
Organism: Mustela nigripes; assembly: GCF_022355385.1. Classification (NCBI taxonomy): domain Eukaryota; kingdom Metazoa; phylum Chordata; class Mammalia; order Carnivora; family Mustelidae; genus Mustela; species Mustela nigripes. The sequence goes on from NC_081557.1 coordinate 198,415,434, forward strand.
CTCTCATGTTCTTAAACTCCTGTTAGGTTGGTGGCCATGTAGATCTATACTGTGTATCTCTTCTCTCGTTTTTTATTTTTAACTTTTTAATTTTTTTAAGATTTTATTTATTCGACAGAGAGAGACACAGTGAGTGAGGAACACAAGCAGAGGGAGTGGGAGAGGGAGAAGAGGCTTCCTGCTGAGCAGAGAGAAGATGCAGGCCTCGATCCCAGGACCTCAGGATCACAACCTGAGCCAAAGGCAGATGCCTAACGACTGAGCCACCCACATGCCCTTTTCCCTCATCTTTTAATGTCTTTATCGCTTCTCCATTTGTGAGTTTTTCTGAGTATTTCTATTTTGCAGTCATTTTTTTTTTTAATTTTTTTAAGGTTTTATTTATATGTCAGAGAGCCGGCACAAGCAGGGGGAACAGCAGGCTGAGGGAGAAGGAGGCTCCCTGTTAAGGAGCCTGATAATGCGGGGCTTAATGCCAGGACCCCAGGATCATGACCTGAGTCAAAGGCAGCCGCTTAACCGACTGAGCACCCAGGTGTCTCTCTGGGTCATTTAAAATTTCTAGACATTTTCCCTTTTTTGATAGAATCCTATTCTTTTTTTTTTTTTTTTAAAGATTTTATTTATTTATTTGATAGAGAGAGATCACAAGCAGGCAGACAGGCAGGCAGAGAGAGAGAGAGAGAGGAGGAAGCAGGCTCCCTGCTGAGCAGAGAGCCCGATGCGGGACTCGATCCCAGGACCCCGGGATCATGACCTGAGCCGAAGGCAGCGGCTTAACCCACTGAGCCACCCAGGCGCCCCGATAGAATCCTATTCTTGTTTCACGTCCATAATACTGTCTTGTAGCTTGTTTACTTGCCTTATTTATTTATTTTTCAGGAGAGAGAGAGAGAGTGCACAGGCAAAGGGAGAAGCAGGCTCCCTACTGAGCAGGAAAGCCTTTGATAGGGGGTTTGGTGGCTGGCAGGGCTCAATCCCAGACCCAGGAATCAAGACCTGAGCCGAAGGCAGACACTTAGCCACTGGGTGGATGCCTGAGCCACCCAGGCGACCTCTCCTGTAGCTTTAAATGTAGATATGTATTCCTATTTCTCCCTCAGGCCTCTTCTAAAGGGGAGAGCAGTTTATGTGTTCTGTAAGTGGGAGGGTTATGTGGTAGGTGGACAGGTCTGCTCCCCTAGGAGGGAGCAGGCTGGACTTAACTCCTCTTTAAATATTCTTAGGTCAGAGTTAGACCTTGATCTTGTCTGCTTGCTTGCTTGCTTTCTTAATTTTTATTTATTTATTAGTAATCTCTACACCCAGCGTAAGGCTCAACTCACTGCCCAAGTTCAAGAGTCTCATGCTCTTCTGACTGAGCCAGCCAGGCTCCCCCGGTCTGCTTTTCCTTTAGATCTGTCACCCTTGGTAGCCCTTTGGAGGCATATATCCCACTTTTCTTTGAAGCATTCTCTGGTTTTGTCCACCCTTACTGGCTTCTGTCTAAGAGGGAAGCAGGGCAACTAGCTCATCTGTTTTCAGAAGTCATAGTTGAGAGAATTACCCTAACAATTGCCCCTCAGCTTCTCCTGCCCTTTGTCTTTCTTGACTCAGCTTTGAGTTTCTTCAGAGCTCTCTTGGAAGAACCGTGTTTAATGGGCCTGTGGTAACTTGTACTGTATTTTCCTTTACTCTGGTTTTCTCTGCTAATGCATATCTGTCTGTTTCTACCTTTTGGTATTTTTCCAAATTTTTGGCTCATTGATGGCATCCTTTCTTGTCTTCCCATACTGTTGTTTCATTCTTTATAAAAATTTGAATACAACTACTTTATTCCTGAAAGTTCTTGGGAAGGAGAGAGTGAATGTATGTTCTGCTTCATACCTGGTGACCTATTGAGTATAATATTTCAACTCCCATTTTCTTTTTTTTTTTAATTTATTTGTTTCAATCCCCATTTTAAAAATGAGTGGTGGGAATAGAGATTTTAAAGCTGTTAACATTTTCACTTCAGATTATGAAGATCATTCTTTTTCTTCATGTCCCTTAATTATTCAAGGTAGGCCATGGAAATTTGTATGTGAAAATCGTTTTCCCTTATTTCAGGTAACTGAAAATCCTTTATTGGTTTTGTGAAATACATACAGAGTGGCTATAAAATCTCATTTCAGTATAATCTAGAACAGAGGTCTGCAAACTCTTGCTGAAAAGTAGGCAATATCTTAAACTTTGTGGGCCTTAATGTCTGTGTCACAGCTACTTAGCTCTGCTATTGTATTATGGAAGCAGCCCTGGATAGGACGTAAGCTTCCAGCCCTGAAATTTGAATCTCATACAGTTTTCCCATGTCATGAAATACTATTATTGTGATTTTTTTTTTCAAACATTAAAAAATGTGCAAGATCACCAGCAGTACAGAACAGGGGTGCCGACTAGATGCAGCTCATGGGTTATAGTTGGTGGACTCCTGATCACAAAGGAAAAGGTCTGTATTAATCAGTAGATTTTTCCTTTTAGCTTTCATTTTTCCATTCACAACTAAAAACAGACCATTTTCTTAGGCATCATGTAGTAATACAAACTTAATGTCTCAGTGGAGAGCAGTTATCCCACCAGGTTCTGTCAGTTTCTACCTTTTCATATTTCACTTCAGAGCCATTATGCTAGAAAAACCCAGTTTGTACAAATGGTTGGTCAGCCAACAGTTGAGCACCAGTTAAAACATTTAAGCTAAGCTTTGATTGTGGATAGATTTCTTTTTCCTCCGTGATAATTTCTTTTCTTTTTTTAAAAGATTTTATTTATTTGACAGAGATCACAAGTAGGCAGAGAGGCAAGCAGAGAGAGGGGGAAGCAGGCTCCCTGCTGAGCAGAGAGCCCTATGTAAGGCTCCATCCCAGGACCTCGAGATCATGACTTGAGCCCAAGGCAGTGGCCCAACCCACTGAGCCACCCAGGCGCCCCTTCTTAGTGATATTTTCTAGATGAATCTGGCATGACTGAAGGTATGGCTTAGCCTGGAAAACATTTTCGCATTCTTGTTTAGTCTGTGACTGCTGCCTAGTGAAGAAAGGTCGTTTGGATTGTCACGCTGTGTCTAGGTGTTTGTATTTTTAGACATGTTAGGTTAGAGTCATGACCTTCACTTGGTATCTCTAGTAATGCCACGCAGGCTGTTAACACTGCTCTGTACACTCTGTGCCATGCCAGTGCGTGTGCTGTGGTGGCAGTGACGTCGGCAGACGGAGAAGGTGGAATTCGACCTCTGTTTATTCCTGTGTGTGCCCTGGCAAGGCACCATTGCAGTTGTCCTGTCAGTCCTGTCAGAGATGCTGATGAGCAACAGTCCAAGGTGCAGATAACTTTCTCCAAGGCCAGACGCCTCAGGAGTTGTGCAGTCTTGAAAAACTGTGTCGTGATGTCTCAGCCTCAGTATCTGTTTCTATCATATAGTGAATGCAGGACCTACTTTGGTGGATTGTTGGAAAGAGTAATGAAAATACTTGGAAGGAGTATGGCATGTGGGCTCTTAGATGTTAAGAGCCAGCCTTCTCTTTAAACCCAGGAAGTGAACTTTGCTAAATAGAACAGAATAGTGAACATTTAACTGACCACTTAGGGTTACTAGGTGTATCTAGTTTAACTCAATCCTCCCAGTAACCCAGTGAAGTAAATTAGAGTGAACCTCAGATGAAAAAACTGAGGCCCCAAAAATGTAACTTGTTCAGGATCTCATTAGTAAAAGGAGGAGCTGGGGTTTGATGCAAGCCAGCCTAACTTGAGTTCCTGTGTTTAAGACTGTTTTTGCTTCTGCTGAACTGTATAGCCTGATGGTACTGAGAATAGTTGAGGCTTTGGCCATAGTACTTTCACGTACTACGTGCTCTGTGCATGCCTGTCACATTTAATCCATGATGCTGAATAACAGATTTGAAGACTGGACACTGACTAAAAATATTTAATCCTCACCAGAAAATGGTATCTTCCTAAATTGGCACTTAGAATCCAGTTCCTAGGATCCAGGAATTAATGTCCTTCACGTCCACATTCATACACAAAATTTGAAGGTGCTTATGTGCAGTTACCAGTGGACCTGTGTACTAACACAGAGAGAGGGCCCCAACTACAGTCTCACCAAATGGGACAAGTCACTTAAACTTCTGAACCTCAGTGTCCTCACCTGTGAAGAGCCAAGGACTTTGACAGGGTTCCTTGGCACTTCGCTCTCTCTTGGCTTTGTGTGTGTGTGTGTTTATTTGTTAGTCCAGTTTAGTTGGCATATACATATATAAAATATACACATATACAGTGTTATAGTAGTTTCAGCATCTTCTGTCAACAGTTTTAAACGCCCTGGGCGAGGTGTTCGAGGAAGTCGTAAACAAAGTAGACACAGTCCCTGCCCTTTTGGAATTTACAGTCTAATAAGTAAAGGACAGGGTTTGTAGTTCAAATGTCAAGGACAGCTTCAGAGAAGCAGGCCATGTGGAAGGAAGAGGGAGGCACTAGGGCTTTTGAATCATAAAGCTGTATAGGCAGAGAAGCTGGAAATCTTTATTTACTGATTTTTTTCAATAAATATTAAATATATCTCATACCCAACAATCCAAGCTGATTATGTTGCTTATCTTTGCCTGTCACCACTAATTTATCTTGAAGGTGGCTGCATTTATTCAGGAACTCTAAGAAAGCTAATTGAAAATTTGCTTGCTACTGAAGGAATGATGTGAACTTTCTGAGGTAGTTCAGCACATGGCCAGTAGATGGTAGCAAAGGATTGCTGTTTCCATGATGCCTTCCTGTGATGTAGGTAGCTTAACAATTTTTGTGTACTCGGCTCTTTGAGGTTTCCTTGGGCCCAGGTTGGTCAGCTCCAGCAGCCTCCCAGGTGTGTATGCAGATTATCCTGGTCTTTTTTAGCTTTTGGTGTTTAATCAGCAGTTTTTGCCAAGCCACAGTTTCAGGAGACTAAGCTCAAACTAATTTTGAGAGAAATTCACAGGCTGAATTGTTTGGGCAAACTCCAGTGTATGCAACTGCTGAGTAACTAGAAACATGTGAACAGATGTCTCTCTGGTGTAATTTCTAAATGCTCTTAGGACTGGTTGAATGGGTAGGCCCAGCCAGTTTGGGTCTCAACCGTTATGATTCTCGTCCAGCATTCTGATCATTGGTGTGAAAGTGTTTCATTTAACCCTGATCATTTCCCTCTGATGGTTGGCACTCTTAGGCACTGATACTGTGGTCTGCCTGTTCCTTCAGCTTTGATATAAAGAATAAACATATTTTCTGTATTTTTGTGATTAGCCTACTTCTGCTTTGTTTTCTGGGAAAGAAAGGACTAAACAGGGGATGTTTACATACTACTACTATATTTCAGGAATCTAAATCTCAACTCTCTGGCAAATCTTTAAAGGCTCTCATGAGGGAGGTGAGAGTTATTTGTTCCTATAAAGTAAAATATCTGTGAGGTATTAATGTAAGGAATGAAGGCGTCCAGTTCTAAATGGAAATGGAAATAGGGTTATAGAAAGAAGAAAAGGCAGGGGATTGAAGTGTTATTGTTAAATCATAGCTAGGATAAGAAATGAAGCTATTTTGATCTGCCTATTGCCTGTATAATTTATATAATGTGTACCACACTCAGGATGACAGCTGATACTTTTCCTAGTAAAATGCCTGGGGAAAGAAATGAACTTTGGGGGGAAAAAATAAATACAATATGGGGTCAAATCAAGAATACCCATCCCCAAATACATATAATAAAGTTTACCTGAAAGCCAGTATAACTGCCAGATAAAGTTTAACAGGTTTTGTTGAAATTTTATACTTTCAGTATCTTAATTACCACAGGGATGAATTATTTGTCCTGTCTTGCCTGAGAAGATTGGCTTTGGATGTTGAGCTATTCTGAAGCTTGGACGGTTTTTTTCAAAGTTCCATATAATAACCCCTTTAATGGCATAAAGCTTAAGTAGGATGGCTTGAAATCTGGGAATCGGACATGGTTTTATGTGTAGGAAGATTTTTTTTTTTTTTTTTTTTTTGACAGACAGAGATCACAAGTAGACAGAGAGTCAGGCAGAGAGAGAGGGGAAAGCGGGGGGGCTCGATCCCAGGACCCTGAGATCATGACCTGAGCTGAAGGCAGAGGCCCAACCCACTGAGCCACCCAGGTGCCCCATGGAAAGAATTTTTTTAAATCGGTTCATACTCTAAAAGAAAAAAATGAATGTTACTTAAAAAAAAACAACAACCAGGTGAGAAACAATGAAAATAAGTTATTTCCTCATTGTAAAAAGGGCATAATAAGAGTAGCTGCCTCCTAGGATTTGTAAAAGGTTTAATTGAAAATGCAGTCAAAGCAGGCAGAATTTGTAAGTGGTGCATGTTAAGTATTAAGTAATCCTTAGCTGCCACTGGCATCATTGTTTTTTATTTGTTTTTTTTTTTTATTTTAGGGTGAGTAGGGGAGGGAAGAAAGGTGCCCCATAATTTTTGCTTTCTTTTGTTTTCAAATTTACATTGCCTTACTACCCTGCAGTCCTTATGTGGGTCTGAGTCTTGGTTGGCTTCACAAAAATAATACGAGAAGTCTTTGGTGTTCAGTTTTACTTATTAATTCCTAGCTTGGGATTTTGTGCTTGCTTTGACATGATGTCTGTATATTACCAGAACGTTTTGGAAAATACAGCCTTTAGAAATAACTAAGTAAGTTCATACATTTTGGGGACTAGAAGAAGAAAAGAAAATGCATTGGGACTTCCCCAAATCCTTTCTGATTTTTTCTCTGGTTTCATGACTTTATGACAATAATTTTTTTGTACAATTTTATGTATTTATTTGACAGAGAGAGAGATCACAGGTAGGCAGAGCAGCAGGCAGAGAGAGACCTGGTGGGCGGAGTGGGGGGTGCAGTCTCCCCACTGAGCAGAGAGCAGACGCAGGGCTGGATCCTAGAACCCCAAGACCATGACCTGAGCCGAAGGCAAAGGTTCAACCCACTGAGCCACCCAGGTGCCCCTGAAAAGAATGTTTTTGAAGTACAGAAAAATCTAGTTTGGATAGCAGAAATAAAAGAGGGAGGTAAGGAAAGAGTATCCATGATTTGTGGGTGTTTGTACTCTCTGGAGCAGCAAGGAAATGGCTTTACAGCAGTGACCTCCCAGCTTCTGTGATTTTATCTTCTGCCAGTTTAAAACAAATTTAGATACGTGCTCTGTGTTATATCAATTACATACATGTCTGCTTTCAATCTATTGTTTTTTGGGTTTTTTTTTGTTTTGTTTTGTTTTTTTAAGATAAAAAAAGTTCTCATTTTCTTCCCAGGGGATTGCCTTATTTTATTTTATGTCCCTCAGAACAGGATGTCTATACTTAAAAGATGGTTGATCGGGGTACCCGGGTGGCTCCGTTCTTAAGTGTCTGCCTTCAGCTCAGGTCATGATCCCAGGGTCCTGGGGTCAAACCCCCTGTCTGGCTCCCTGCTCAGTGGGAAGCCTGCTTCTCCCTCTCCCACTCCCCCAGCTTCTGTTCCCTCTCTCGCCGTTCTCTCTCTGTCAAAAAAATAAATAAAATCTTTTAAAAAAATAAAAGATGGTTCATCTAGAATAGAAATTCTCACTTTTTACTCTCTGGATCCTTTTATAGTCTCCCCCCCCCCTTTTTTTTTAAGTAAGATTTTTATTTGACAGAGAAAGACGGGAAGAGAGGGGAATACAAGCAGGGCAGTGGGAGAGGAAGAGAGCAAGGAGCCTGATATGGGACTCAATCCCAGAGCCCTGGGATCATGACCTGAGCCGAAGGCAGACGCTTAACAGCTGAGCCACCCAGGTGCCCAGATCCTTTTACATTCTTAAAAAAATTTTGAGGACCCACTGAACTTTTGTTTATGTGGGTTATATATTCATATGCATATCGATAAATATGATAGAAAGTAGAACAAGAGAAAATATAAACATGTTTATAAAGTCATTTAATATAATACAATCAATATTAACATAAATGACATTTTTATGGAAAAGTAGCTATATTTTCCAAAACAAGAAATTAGTTAAAAGAGTGGCCTTGTTTTACTTTTTTTGAAATCTCTTGAAGTCTGGCTTATTAGGAAACTGCTAGAATTCTCATATCTGCTTCTACATTCAATATGTTGTGATATGTTGTTTTGGTTAAAGTCTTTGAAGACATTCCCATCTCACAGATAACGTAGTTGGAAAAAATTACTTTAACATCATTTTTAGATCATTATGGATATATTTTGTGGTAGAGTGTATGTTAGTAGTTATTTACAGCTTGAAATCTGGTGCCCTATCAGTGAGCTTTTTGTGTTCTGTGACATTAAAATCAACTGATTTTTCTGGTATTTTGAACAGATTTTTTTAGCCATGAATGATTTTGTATCAGTCATTTGGAAAATGTTGGTTAACTCGGCTATGCAGACCTTTCACCAAGAAATAGCATTAGTTAATATAATCCCCGTCTTGTCAGAAGTCTTTAAGTTTTGGCAACCCGTCGTGCTCCTGATGGCAGATAAAATTTTTCCAAAGTTTTCTCTTGAAAATTTTTATCATTGACACAAATATGGTCTTTTGTTTTCCTTAAAGTGACAGGGTTGCTTATACATATTAGTGAAAATGCCTGATATCTTTACTTGATTAACTATAATTTGTTAGGTTTACCATTGGGCAAAAATGGTGTTCCATGAAAAAAAGGGACTAGTTCATTTTGCAACCCAAGTTCTTTTCTGTAAGCTGTTGTATTTTGGTATGGAGCAAAAGTGCTTTATTGTGTATTTTCCATTGTCACATATTAAAAAGACATGTCATTAATGTTCCAGGTTTAACAAAAATTCTACTGCCTCACTAAGGACATTTTTAAGTAAAACTGACTTTTTTAAAACTGAAGAGTGTGTAGTGGTGAAGAATACTATGGCTACTTGGTGGAGTCCGATGCCAGGACCTCATTCATGCTGAGGTAGCAGCAGTTTTAACACGTTTGTGGGTAAAACAGACGAACACGGTGAAAAAGGAAAATGGTGTCTTAGTATTATGAAAGTAGTTTTGGCCATGCATACCTCTGAAAGGGTTTCAGGCATCCCAAAGGGTCTGTAGACTACTCTCTGGGAACTGCTACTAGAACAGTTTTGTTAGTTGTTTGTAAACTCAATTTCGTTGGGTCAAAACCAGCATTTTTAAAAAATGAAAGGGAATATACTAGGAAATAGCACACATTTATTGTAGAAAAAACAATCATTTTGTGAAACTCATTAGACATTAATATATGCTATGGGTGTGTACTGAGTTGGGAATGTAGGCTTTATTTGTCACATCAGTTTTCACATTGACTGGCTTAAAACGTGTACCTTAAAAGTTACACATATGAGTATATAAATACTTGCATTATATATGTTCACACAGCAACATGTGAAATGACTTTTTTTCTAGTGACATTTTGAACTTAAAATGTTCATCACCACAGAGAGGCAGTGCCTTCTGAGGAGTGAATAGACAAGGCATCAGGACCACCTCGGGCCAAAAATAAATACATAAACCCAAGCAAAATTCCTTAAGTGTAATGGTTTTATAAAAAATGTCTGCCTTCGGCTCAGGTCATGGTGTTGGGATCCTCGGATCAAGTCCCACATCGGGCCTTGCTCAGCAGAGAGTCTGCTTATCCCTCTGCCTACTATTCCTCCTGCTTGTGCTCTCTCTGTGGCAAATAAAATACTTAAAAAATGTTTTAGACTTATGTCTTTGTTCTTATCCTCACAATAATCCTGGACATAAAAAGCTGTGAAATATGTTTGTGGCAGGGGGAAAAGCAGGTAGATGGCAGAGATAGCTAAATGGTCACATAATGGCAGACACCAAATGAGAAATCAGAGTCCTACAATACACATACCTTAAGTTTTTTCTGTACCTATATATCTGTGTGTATAGTAAGTGAAACATGAACTCATCCTGATATCTCTGACCCTAGCTTAGTACCACATGATTCATTCTAGCCTTTTTTCCTTGCCTGTCTGTTCATTCTCTGTCATTGAGAGCTATGGCTCCCATCTTCCACTGTCCCTTTACTTGTTCAACCCCAGTATGTATGTGAAGCAGTTTTGGAATTGTTAACACATACTACCCCTATGAGAAACTTTACTAACTACAGTTTCTTTAGTCTTGAGCTGGATAGTTTCCCATTAAAATGCTTTTTTCCAAAATTACTCAGATCCCAGGTCCTTTTTTACTGAACCCCGTTTGTGAGATTGCCATACATCTATAATACAGTTAGATGCATTTGTCAAAATCTGCACTCCGTTTTGAGATCATTGCATCTTCCACTTAATACTTAAAGTTTGTACACATTAAAGTTTATTCTTCCTGGTGGACGGTTGTATGGCTTTTGACAAATGCACTGGGTTGTGTATCTACCACCCTAGTACTGTACAGAGCGGCTCCATCACCCTCAGAATTCCCCAGGTCAGCTCTGCCCTACCCCGCTGCTTCCCTTGCTCCCTCTCCCTGCCACCCCCGTCCACTGGCAGCTACCAATCCGTATAGTTTTACCTTTCCAGAGTGTCATGTGAACAAAACCATGTAATATGTAAGTTTTAAGGTCTGACTTCTTTCACTTAGAAAATGCATTTGAGATTTATCCATGTTTTATGGGTGTATCTTGCAAATCAGCAGCTTGTTCCTTTTCATTTTTGGATACTGTTTCATTATAAGGATTTACTATAGTTTATCCATTCGCAAGGTGAAGGGCACCTTGATTAATTCCAGTTTGGGGTGATTATTAATAAAACTGCTTCTTAACATTTGTGTACATTTTGCCCCAGAGCTCAGTACTTGGACTTCTTTTCTCAACTCTCTTTATTTTTTTTTTTTAATTATTTTTTCTCAACTCACTTTAGTCTCAAGTGCCCACCGACTTCTCCCAAACATTTATTTCCAGTTTGCTCCTCTCTCCTACGCCTCAATCATATTGAATCACCAAACTTTATTTTCTGCCATCCCCATCGAATCATCCTAGACGGTACTGGCAACTTCATATTTCTAATTGCTCTCCTGGCCACTGTTGGGGCCTCTTTGGCCATTCTTTCACTCCCAGACCACAGGCAGGTAATCATTAAAACTTACTGGCTCCAACTTGAGTTTTTCCGAATCCACACTTTAAGTGCTGTCACTAGTCCAAGCTACCACTGTCTTTTGCCTGCATAATTGTAATTGTCCTCTAATGGGTTTTCTCTGTCTGCCCTTGTTTCCCTACAGTGTAGTATGGGGTTTTTTCCCTTTTTTAAGATTCTATTTATCTGACAGAGAGCACAGGGAGCAGCAGAAGGAGAGAGATAAACCAGCTCTCTGCTGAGCAGGGAGCCGGATGCAGGACTTGATCCAGGACCCTGGTGGGATCATGACCCGAGTGAAGGCAGACACTTAACCGAATGAGCCACCCAGGTGTCCCCAGTGAGTTGTTTTTGTTGTTATTGTTGTTTTTAATGTAAATCAGATTCTCTTATTCCTGCTTAACGTTCTCCAGTGGCTTCTCATATCAGATAAAGGTTCACGTCCTTAGAGTGGACTACAGTGTGCTATATATAATCCATTCCCCACCCCCGTCTTCACTGACCACATCTTTTTATTCATTCTTTAAATCTTTTCAGTGCGTTGCTATTTCATCAGCCTTGCCAAGCATGTTCCTGTCTTCAGGGCTTTTGCATTTGCTGTTCCTCTGCCCAGAATGTTCTTCCATTGTATGCCCATTAAGACTTCCAGATTTATTTCCTTACCACTTTCAGGTCTCCGTTCAAATACCATCTTTTAGTGAGACCTCCTTGGGCATCCCACGTAAATCAGCAACTCCCCAGCCGCTAGCATTCCCTATATCCTCTTTCTCCTTTATTCTTCACCATTGCACTTTTCACCATATGACCATTGTCTTGTATTTCCCCACTGCAGCATAAGCTCCAAGAGGGCAGAGATCCTAGTCTGTCTGTTCACTGATCCAGTGGACTAGAGTACTAGACTGGCATCCAGGGCGTGTATGTGTGTTTGGGAGAGTGAGGCAAGAAATTAAATTATGGTGACTACCTGTCTGTGATGGACCAAGTAAGTGGTTTAGTCAGAAATTAAAGCTCCATATTTTACAGTCTTCTTCTGATTATTGTTACCTATCCTGATGGTTTTAACCCTCACTATATATACCCTAGCCCATTCCACAAAGTAAGTACTTGCTTTTTCTCTCATTAGTTCATGTGTATTAATCTTTCGCCAAATACTTGGTAACTTCTCAAGATGAAGTGCCCTTTTCAAAACTCAAGAATAGGGAATTAAGAATGTAAAATCAACGTGCTGCGGTAAATTATGCCTCAGGCCTGAGAGATTGGATTAGATTATGAAGAATAGAGTTCTATGCCAGACCACACCCAAGGGAGTGGAAGTCTGTAGAGGTGATTCAGTTGAAGAGTGTGTTGTGAGGACAGCCTGACACATGGGGGGCCTTCAGGTATGCAGGGGAAGGGTGGACTGGTAGAGACATCTTTCAGAATCATCTGGCTCTCTCCTAACTCAGACTCCGTATAGGACAGGTTGCTTTGCTGCAGGTACTTTAGTATTAGAAGGCATGTGCTGTGTCACTTTGTTACTACATAACTTGATACTCATATTTGCATCAGTCCACGTTAAGGACCATCCTTGAGTTCCTGTAAGATCTAAGGAGCAAAGACAGGACTCTAAAAAATACTCCCTAACAGTAACTCTCTACCTGGTCTCTTATTCAAAATTGAGTCTAATGACATCTTTCTCAGGTAGATGAATCTACAGTAAAAGGTCAATGCTAGTAAAACTTTTCTAAAGGCTATTTTCAGTGCATTCCATACCCAAGTACAGTTGACTCTTGAACAACGTAAGGAGGGTGGGGGAACCAGACCCCCTACACAATCAAAAATTTGCATGTGACTTTTGACTCCCTCAAAACTTTACTAGTAGCCTACTGTTGACTGGAAGCCTTACTGGTAACATACAGTTGATTAGCACTTATTTTGTATGTACTTGTATCATATACTGTATTCATAAAATAAAGCAAGCTAGAGAAGAGAAGGTGCTTTTAAAAAATTATAAGGAAGAGAAAATACACTTAGAGTACTGTACTATAAAAAAATCCACATATAATTGGATCACATGTTTAAAGTGGTGTTCAGAGTCAGCCGTACTGTTAACACATGAAATTGTTCATTCTGGATGAACAATTATGCGATTTTTTTTTTTTGGTCTTTTTATTTGTCAGCGTAGGAGAGCAAATGCATGAAGGGAAGGGCAGAGGGAGGAGTGGGCTCTGTGCTAAGCAAAGATCCCACTGTGGGACTTGATCCTAGGACCCTGGGATCATGACCTGAGCCAAAAGCAGACCCTTAACTGACTGAGCCACCCAGGTGTCCCTAAATGCAAGTTTTTTTTAATAGAAATATATATGTCCCTAATATAAATAATAGATGTTATTTTGAAGTTGCCACCTGTTCTAACCTATATGCATTTTCCAAAAATTCTTGAGGAAATTAGGATCTTTTACCAAGCCCTGATTTGATAGGTCTCTAAGCAGGTCTAGAGAGTTGTACACAGTGGTAGAACAGGATTGGAATTGGTCTGTGACTGTCTATCCCATTCAAGGCCTTATTACTTAGCTATGCTACGGTGTGTTCTTCATCTTTTTTGCTGCAAAGTTTGTCTTTTGAGGGTAGATTCAATTTTTGAAAAACACCGTAATACTTTGAGAGGCCCTCTTACAAATAAGATAGATAATCAAACTTAATAATCTGCTGGTGGTCCAAAATGAGTTGGCTTTGGCAAGATGTTTTCCTTGATTGTGTGGCTAATAGCTTATAAATGGATTTTCAAAACTAAACCAAAAAAAAAAAAAGAACAGAGAATAAAGGAATTAGAATATCCATTTGGTTCATTTCACATCCTTACAACATTGTCAAAATAACTGTCCAAATACTACCACTACTAATTATGACCACTGAAAACAGTTTATAATATTTTATTTTTCAAATTTTTGTAACCTCTACACCCAGTGTGGGGCTTGAACTCACAACCCTGAGATCAAGAATTGAATGTTCTTCCAACTGAGCCAACCAGATGCCCCCATTTTGAAGTTTTTTAGTTGAATATATTTTCCTCATTCTGGTTGGTCCCTGTCCCTCACTCCCCTTTGAGTTGTTATTAAGTCTTCGTAAGTTTGTTGTGGAATCACATAGCCATTATACATTGCATTGTACTCTCAACCTCATTTAGACTTGATTTTCTAAGTAGCTGTATGTTTAATGCTTAGCATCCATCTTATATCAAAGTCTTGCTGATCATTTTGGTCAAAAGTTTGTGCTTTAGTTGTAGAGATGGCAAAAATTTTTCTGCCAAGGACTGGATAGTAAACATTTAGGCTAAACATTTAGGCCAAAAGTGATCCTATTCCATATTTTGTATATGTCGGTGTTTTTGTGTTGTTCTTGTTTTATTTTTTTTTTTTAATTTTATTTATTTATTTGACAGAGAGAGAGAGATCACAAGCAGACAGAAAGGCAGGCAGAGAGAGAGGAGGAAGCAGGCTCCCCGCTGAGCAGAGAGCCCGATGTGGGGCTCGATCCCAGGACCCTGGGATCATGACCCGAGCCGAAGGCAGAGGCTTAACCCACTGAGCCACCCAGGCGCCCCTGTTCTTGTTTTAAATATTTTATTTATTTGAGAGAGAGAGAGAGCACCGGAAACGGGAGGGTCAGAGGGAGAAGCAGATTCCCGCTGAGCAGGGAACCCAACGCAGGATCCTGGATCCTGCTCCAGGATCATGTTTGTATGTTTAACAACCCTTAAACCATTCTTAGCTCGAGGATTGTACAAAAATACCTCTGGGTACAGTTTGTCAGCCCTGCTCTAAAGTTTCCTCATGGAGTCAGTATTCCAGTGTTGCTGAATATAAAATTCCTTGCTCATATACAGATGAGCCAAATAATATAAAGTTTGAGTTATATATTTAAAATATGTAACTTCATTTTCTCTTGGCATAAAACATTGCAGTTGCAGTCTGATGATAGCCTGCTTTTATTTTCCTTTCAAGTTACTTGATGTTTTTGCCCAGATGCCCACGGGATTTTTTTTTTTCCTTCATTACAGTCCAGTTGGTGTTGGTCATTCTGGGTTGATATTCTCAGGTATGTGATGTGTTTTTCAATATGTAGTTCTGAGTCTTTTTTTTTTTTCCACTTTTTCCCCTTTTTTTTAGACTAAAAAGTTAAGGCAGAACTTTATGTATCTGATGTTTAAATATATCCATAATGTCTTTTTTTAACCTTACATAATTTATTCTTTTAAACGATTTTATTTTTTTCCAGCTTGGTTGAGATAATAATTAAAAGATAAGGTAGTATGTATTTAAGGTATACCACGTGTTTTGGTATACATATACCTTGTGAAATTATTGCCTCAACCAAGCTAATTAACACATCTGTCACCTCATTTACTTTGTGTGTGTTGACATCACTTAAGTTCTACTCTCTTAAGAGATTTCCAGATTTTAATACAGTATTAACTATAGTTACCATGCTGAAATTATACCTCCAGAATATAATTCAACCCTTAATGATTGAAATTTTGTACTCTCAATAAAAGTCTTCTTGATTTACATGCAGTTTTTAGTATTTGTTTCATTTCCTTGCATTGGTTTTTCTGCTACAAGAATTCCTGTTGCCCATATATTGGATCTTTGCTTAAATTAAATATAGTATTTATTACTATCTCCCCAATGCTCTGTCTCTTCATTTTTTAAAAAAACTAATTCTCTTTGTTGCCTTGTTTCTGAGTTTCCTAATTCTGATTTAGGCTCTTCTATCATTTTCTTAATGGCTTTTAGCTCATTTTTAATAAGATAGTTTTGTTTTGCTTTCTGGGTATGTCTTTCTGGTATGCTTTCATTGTCTGAAATGGATGTTTTTCTGTTCCTTTTACTCTTTTATGTGACGGTTTTCCTAACTTTTTTTTAGAAGGAAGTGCAGTTCAAGATGGTTTTTCTGACTTCACGTAACTCGCCAAATACACAAACTCCTGTTGGACACTATTACTCTTTTTTTCATGATCATTTTTACATATTTGCTTTTTTATCACAATAACCACCCCAAACTCAGCTTGACAAAGATATATCAAAGGGATGTGGAGGAGTCCTGTTGAAACTGAAGGACATCCGGCTAGTGGTATGCTTAAAGGCTGACCTAGGTCAAACATTGCCATGTGTTTCACATGTTAAATGCTCCTTGGCGCCCCGTGAGTTTGCTATACCGCCTGTGTGACATTTGGGCTCACAGCCGGTCTGGTGCTACTTTTCTGGAGGGACTACACTTGAGAAATCAACCAGTAAGACCTTTAATTTCTCTTTCTTAAAAACTAGAAGTATAGAAGAAAGATTTTCAACGTTGTACTACCAGCCAAGAAGAAAATGTCTTCCTTTGGACCCATGTGCTCAGATAGGCAAGCAGATTGATTAAAAAGAATTTTAATATATTTGAATCAAACACTTTGGAAACAGGTGTGTGCATGCATTTGCATGTGTGTGTGTGTGGGGGGGACAAACAGGTTTGCTTCCAGATACATGTGCAATTAAATGTCTGATGTGTTTGCCTTAATCTAGTCATCTTACCTGGGGGGAGAAAAGACAACTATATTGAGTTGATGAGAAGGAACAATAGAGCGCACGCTTGCGTGCTTACTGACCTTGGTGTTTAAGGACATTCGTTGGTAAATATTTGGACTTGCTTTTCTGACCTGCCACAGTGAATATGCTTGATTGCTGGTTTCAGATGCAGTCAGTGAGCCAGCCAGATAATGTATTTTATAAGAAAACTGTGTGTCTTTATCAAGAGAAGGCAAGGATGTGGATGTGGTAGGGAAATCTGGATTCCTTCATACGACGATTCATCCTAACACAGAATCTTGGAGGTTGTTCCAAGTAAAACTTGACCATAATTTATACTGTACTGAACAGTAGAAAAGAAAAATCACCTGCTTACAGGTAGAACTTCCCTCAGGCTAATTAGTGGGAGATTGTGCTCTCCCCTCCTAAGTGCATTATAATCTATCAGGATAAAAAGAGAAGCACTTAGAAAATGCACTGAGCAGGCTTCCCTCGGGATCCCAGCGGGGGGTAGGGGGTAACCTTCTCTTACCCCTTCTACCTCCAACCCTTTTTCTGGATTCTTAAGAAATCTAGCAATTGATATTATAGACTGTATTGCTCAGTGACATTCAGAGTCCTCCAGAAAGCCAGAGCCCTTAATGGATAGTTAACAGCTAAGAAATGGATATGGATTTAACCCAGCTGTTACTTTCCATAACAGAGGAATCTGTCTAGATGAGGTGGCCTGAGCAGCAGCCTGCTATCACCTAATCTTTTCTTCAGGATTATCATGGGCTTTCTAACATTTGGCTCTTTACAAACTGGCCTTCAAGTTTTTATTAAAATATTTAGAAAAAGGAACGTGGATTTTGTCTAGCTATGCTTTCATAATAAGACTGGGTTTATAAATTATTAAGACAAATCCTAAATTAGAAGGGACCATAAAGATCAAGGTATTTCTCTCTTAAAAGAATATCTTAGTTCATCAGAGACCAGTTTTAACATTGGTATTTCAATTAATCTGTCCTATAGAAAGTTAGAGCCTGGAAACTCCTTTAAACCACCTCTGCAGAAATGGCTTCATACATGAACCTGGTGGCAACATTGCCGTCAGTCAAGTTCTTGGCTTCTGTGGACAGTAAAGGTTTTATCTTCTATTTGAGCTGAGTGAAAATGGAAGAAAGGCCAAAAAAGGAGCTGCGTGTATAATTGTACTTTCCTCTTCTGTAGTGTATTCCATGGGAAACGGAACGAGCAGACTCTACAGTGCTCTCGCCAAGACTCTGAACAGCAGCGCTGCCTCCCAGCACCCAGAATATTTGGTGTCACCTGACCCAGAACATCTGGAGCCCATTGATCCTAAAGAACTCCTTGAGGAATGCAGGGCTGTCCTGCACACTCGACCTCCGAGGTTCCAGAGGGATTTTGTGGATCTGAGGACAGATTGCCCCAGTAGCCATCCACCTATTCGGGTCATGCAGTGGAACATCCTCGCCCAAGGTATGCCTAATGCTTTTGTACCTGAGCAGTTAGGTTTGCTGTGACTGCCTTTCTGTTTCTGCACACATCTTAGAGCACCGGAGGGAAGAGGTGTGGGCAGATAGAGGTGTAGAAGGATGGGGTGACTAGGACAGCACCAGGAGCTCCCAGAAGGGGAAGGTAAGAAAGAAGGCCATCCAGTTTTCACAAATAAATCCAGCACTCTAGATTTATTCCTCACCTTCCGTGTTTAAAGGACCCTCTCTTTTTTCAGCCTCAAACTTTCTGTTGCCTCCAACTCTCGGTCCACAGTGCTAAGATAACATTTGTTTTTGTTGTTGTTGTTGTTGTTGTTTTAAAGATTTTATTTATTTATTTGATAGAGATCACAAGTAGGCAGAGAGACAGGCAGAGAGTCAGGCAGAGAGAGAGGGGGAAGCAGGCTCTCCACTGAGCAGAGAGCCCGATGCGGGGCTCAATCCCAGGATCCTGAGCTGAAGGCAGAGGCTTAACCCACTGAGCCACCCAGGTGCCCCCTAAGATAACATTTGTAAGGGAGAAACAGAATCTGCTGAATGAGTGGCAGGTAGAACTTCCTGCAGGGAATGGAGATGCATTGTGGGTGGTGTTGAGTCTGGGTATTCTTGAGGCCAGATTCTCACCCATATGTGTCTGTAGAACTGAGGTCAAAGGGATATTGCTTTAGTTCTCTGTTCATTAAGTTACTACTTTGTGGGGCGCCTGGGTGTCTCTGTGGTTTAAGCCTCTGCCTTCGGCTCAGGTCATGGTCTCAGGGTCCTGGGATCGAGTCTCACATCGGGCTCTTAGCTCAGCAGGGAGCCTGCTTCCCCTTCCCCCTCTCTGCCTGCCTCTCTGCCTACTTGTGATCTCTTTCTCCATCAAGTAAATAAATAAAATCTTTAAAAAAAAAATAAAGATAACTACTTTGTTAGGGTAGAAAGGACACCTTTCCTAGGTCTGCTGAATTAAAGATACCTTTAAAGTATTACCTTTCCTATAGCAGTTGAAATTTTAAGAAAAAGAAACAAAGGTAGCTTTTTAAAGAAGGGCATATACTCTGACTTTTCAATCTTAGATTTGGTTTTTTTTTTCTCCTAGGCGTTCGTCCATAAATAGGAAAAGCTGCCTCTTTAAGATAGGTTCCATATCACTTCATACAGCTCATAGAGTTAGGTGTTAAAATGAGTGTATAGATGGGGCACCTGGCTGGCTTAGTCAAGTAGAGCATGTGACTCTTGATCTTGGGGCTGTGAGTTCAAGCTCCATGTTTGGTGTAGAGATTACTTAAAAGTAAAATTTTTTTTTACAGAACTTTTATTTATTTGACAGAGACAGTGAGAAAGGGAGCACAAGCAAGGGGAGTAGGAGAAGGAGAAGCAAGCTTCCCACTGAACAGAAAGCCCTACGTGGGACTTGATCCCAGGACTCTGGAATCATGACCTGAGCCGAAAGCAGACACTTAACAACTGAGCCACCCAGACGTCCCAACAGTGACTTTTTTTTTTTTTTTTTTAAGCTAGCATATGAGTGCCTGGATGACTTAAGCGGTTAAGGGTCTGCCTTCAGCTCAGGTCATGATCCCAGGGTTCTGGGATCCAGCCCTGCATCAGTCTACTTGCTCAGTGGAGACCCTGTTTCTCCTCCCTCTGTTTCCCCTGCTTGTGCGTGCACTCTCTTAGATAAATAAAATCTTAAAAAAAAAAATTAGCACATAAAGTTAAATGTATTACTTCATCTGACGTAGTTTCAGTTCCTGGGATTGTAAAGAACACTGTTGAAGGGGCACCTGGGTGGCTCAGTGGGTTAAAGCCTCTGCCTTCGGCTCAGGTCATGATCCCAGAGTCCTGGGATCGAGCCCGACATCAGGCTCTCTGCCCAGCCGGGAGCCTCCTTCTTCTCTTTCTGCCTGCTTCTCTGCCTACTTGTAATCCCTGTCAAATAAATAAATAAAATCTTAAGAAAAAAAAATAAAACACTGTTGAAGGCTCAAACTTAAGGTTTTTCATCTTAGAATATAGTTTTATGAAACAGTTTTAATATGTAGGAAAACAAATTGTTTGCCTTCTCTGGATATTAAGAGTTTATTTAGTTTAGTAGGTTTTGTTTGTTCTGGGGCTTTTTAGAGAGAGAGCGAGCACATGTACATGCACACACATGAGCAGGGGAGGGCTAGAGGGAGAGAGAATCTGAAGCAGGCTCCACCTTGAGAGCAGAGCCCAATGCGGGGCTCTGTCTCATGACCCTGAGATCATGATCTCAGCCAAAATCAAGAGTCGGACACTTAACCGACTGAGCCACCTTGGCGCCCCAGTTTGGTTGGTTAATACAGTTCAGACAACAAAGAATCACCCAAAGCATCTGAAATAGAGAAAGCATTCTGAGGGTCTTGAGTAGTGTCAAACTGAAGGAGACTTCTGGTACTTAGCTATAGCACTATGATTTCTACGTACCTGTGACAGCTGACTGGCGTTTTTATTTCAGCTCTCGGAGAAGGAAAAGACAACTTTGTACAATGCCCCGTGGAAGCACTCAAGTGGGAAGAAAGGAAATGTCTCATCCTTGAAGAAATCCTAGCCTACCAGCCTGATATATTGTGCCTCCAAGAGGTGGACCACTATTTTGACACCTTCCAACCACTCCTCAGTAGATTGGGCTATCAAGGCACATTTTTCCCAAAGCCCTGGTCACCTTGTCTAGATGTAGAACATAACAATGGGCCAGATGGCTGTGCCTTGTTTTTCCTCCAGAACCGATTCAAGCTAGTCAACAGTGCCAATATTAGGCTGACGGCCATGACACTGAAAACCAATCAGGTGGCCATTGCACAAACTCTAGAGTGCAAGGAGTCCAGCCGACAGTTCTGCATTGCTGTCACCCACTTAAAAGCACGTACTGGCTGGGAACGATTTCGCTCCGCTCAAGGTTGTGACCTCCTCCAGAACCTGCAGAACATCACCCAAGGAGCCAAGATTCCACTTATCGTGTGTGGGGACTTCAATGCAGAGCCAACAGAGGAGGTCTACAAACACTTTGCTTCCTCCAGCCTCAACCTGAACAGTGCCTACAAGCTGTTGAGTGCTGATGGGCAGTCAGAACCTCCGTATACTACCTGGAAGATCCGGACCTCAGGGGAATGCCGGCATACCCTGGATTATATCTGGTATTCTAAACACGCCCTAAGTGTGAGGTCAGCTCTTGATCTGCTCACTGAAGAACAGATTGGACCCAACCGGCTACCATCTTTTAATTACCCTTCAGACCACCTGTCTCTAGTGTGTGACTTCAGCTTTAATGAGGAACCTGATGGACTTTTATAAATGCTTATCTTTTTAATCACAGGAGTCTTAACCAGGGATGTTTCAGGAAACTGAAATAGGATAAGAAATTGCCTGAGGAAGGATTCTCAGTTTCTCTAACGTCATTTTCCATGTTTCCAGCATGCCCTTGGGAAGGAATCCCATTAGTCCGCAAACCTTTTCCATTAAAACCTACAGCAAAAAAGGTGTTTGCGCTCCAGTTTTGGCTTGTATTATTTTTTCCCTTAGCATTACATTTTGATCATTGACAGGCATTAAAAATTAGGCTTCTTTTATAGCTTTTTCAGTTGAAGGATGCTATATAAAAATAGACTTGCTTGAGCCCTCTATAATTAACAAAAAGTATACAGGAGCAATTTCTCTAGATAGCATTTCAAGTTATTTATTTGTGGGGTTTTAAAATGTCAGCAAGATATGCATGGCAATATTTATTTTTTTATATTTTCATGTATGATTAAGAGCATTGTGAATGTTTTAAAACCATGCAAAACATAAGTAATAGAGTATTTTATAGTGATTTTCTTAAATCTCTAAGATCTTTTTATTTGGGGTCTAACAATAGTAGTGTACAAAGGGACTGTTTAGCCTGATGGGTTTTTTTTGTTGTTGTTTATTTAAGTGGGAATATCAGGTCTCCTTGATAACTTTCTTCATAAGTAATCCTCACTATGCCTCCATGTTCCCATTATTGTGTTTCTTAAAAGAGATTCCATGACCAGTCAGTTTTCATTATTGAATCACTGTTTCACATTTATAGCTTTCCATTGGAATGCTATGGTATT
This sequence comes from Mustela nigripes, assembly GCF_022355385.1. NCBI lineage: Eukaryota > Metazoa > Chordata > Mammalia > Carnivora > Mustelidae > Mustela > Mustela nigripes. Next base: position 198,437,665 of record NC_081557.1, read on the forward strand.
CATTTGTGGTCACACTTGGACTGTGCTCTTACATTAGGTTATTTAGGAGCTGTTACATGGCAGTAGCTAAGAAAGTGAGTGGGGCCTTCTTTTCAGAGGTGGGAAACTAGAAAGCCTATTAACGAGGCTATCCTTGAAACCTCCTTGATAGCCAGGTGGCTAGTTCAAAATGTCTAGAAAGGAAGAATGTAAAAAGTTAGAAAGATAACCTGGAATTCTCTTTCATAAGAAATAAAAATGGTGCAAGATAACAGGTGAAGCCCCTTTCAAGCAAAATCCCAACAAATAACCTGTTGGTAATAAATTGATAAATATTTTAACCCATGAGTTGTAAATATTTAAGAATAATAAATGGTCTTTTAAAGCTAGTGATTTTAATATCTTGTCTTTTTAGTCCAAAAAGAATCTGGGAGGAGATTTGGTCTTCTAATACTGTTAACATGGTGACCCACAGTATCCATTTACACACAGACCTTCATTTTTTAAGTGGATCTGTAGCTGCACATTGAAGTCATCTATGCTATGCTTACGTAATATCTCTAGGCATCACTGTTGGAGTTTCTTAAAATAGTTCACCCAAGTATTCTGCATTAGAGCTACTTTTGAAACCAGCGAGGTGTTCGGTACATTGTATACACATCTTGGGGCTTCCTGGAAGGAGCAGCAAGCAGGAAGAACATCTGTACCAACTGTCATTTGGTTCAGATCTTAGTGTGATAATGGTAGTCATATCAGCTATTGAGAAACCCAATACTGATTCCAACAGGCATTAAATATTGTTCGCATGCCCCAGAGTACACCAACCTGAAGAGAAACGATGACAGCAGCCGTAAGAGAGCAAATACGGATGAGAATGAAAGCCAAAATAATGTTTGCATTTCAGATGTTGTCCACCAGTATATGAATTAACAGGCTTGAGGGTTAGACTAGGGTTGAGGGTTAGACTAGGGATGGCTGGGAATACTAATGAGGAAAAAAGCTGGAAATACTGTGCAATTGTAATGTGCCTATAAATTAAGGAAATAGGGCGGAAATTTTATTTTTTTTTTTTAAAGATTTTATTTATTTATCAGAGAGAGAGAGGGAGCAAGCACAGGCAGACAGAATGGCAGGCAGAGGCAGAGGGAGAAGCAGGCTCCCTGCTGAGCAAGGAGCCCGATGTGGGACTCGATCCCAGGACGCTGGGATCATGACCTGAGCCGAAGGCAGCTGCTTAACCAACTGAGCCACCCAGGCGTCCCTAGGGCGGAAATTTTAATGGAACTCTTCTTATGAGTAATCCTTTGGAGTTACAGCAGTATACTTCTGTTTGTTGGTTTTATATTTTGTCTTTATTTAAAATGGAATTATGTGAGCATTTTATGTAAACGGGTTTTAGTAGTATATTAAATCTTGGATTGTACTTCATATTTTATTTTTCCTTTTAAGTCTTTGTAGACACCTTTTCCTTATGGACTGTCAGAGTAACCAGAAGCAGAATGGTAAGTAACAAATCTGTATTCTCAATTTTTAGGCATGTTCCATTTAACGAATTTCTCTTATTCTGTCCCCCGTGTACCTTTTGGTTCAGCTTTTCCTTTTATATCACATAATACTTTAATTGTGGTCATAATAAGCGTCTTAAAAGAGAAGGCAAACTGCATATTTGGAGAGAGAATGAAAGTGGCAGTGGATTTTTTCTTCCTCCATGCCATATTTCAGTAGATTCCCTTCTACAAGGTAAAAGGAATAGGAATGACCATTTCATTCATTTGAGCAAAGGATAATGGTGTATATACATAAGAAAAAACTAATATTTGAGTTCTTTACCTTTGGCTCTAAGAGCTTTCAATACGATCTTTTCAACTACTCTGAATTAATTTTTCTACAACTACTCTTAATTTAAAATAGGGTGTAAAACATCAGATCATTTGACCAGAGTGATAGCTAGCCATAGGAGAGCCAATATTCAGGCCTATGTCTGTCTTGGTCTAGAATGCTTGCTTCTGTCCCCACCAACATGCCCCCTTGGCCTTGAGTGAGGACAAAAGAGACAAGAGAGACAAAACGATATGTGCGGGAGGAAGAGATCTGTTCAATGAAAAATGGTCAAACACATAGGGCAGATACTTTGTAGTACTTATGCAATACTGAATAGAAGCAAGATATGGAGGCCAGATGGTGGCTGGAAGAACAGATCTCAGTTACTCTGCTACAGTAGAGTAGTTGAAAAGTAGAATATCCGTTACTGTTTGCATACTTCTCTTTAGAAGGAAGCAGTAAGAACAGTTACTCTAGTAGTGTTTCAAACTAGAAAACGAGATTGGTGCAAATATTCTATATTGGAGCCATTTTTTAAAACAGCCAAGATTTTATAATAGTGACAGAAATGTTGCATATAATTAGATAATGTGTTTTAGGCTTCAGGAAGTTTATATCCAAGATATAAATTCTAAAAAGAGATAAAAACACATGCTCATAATCCTAATTGATTTCAATTTTAGAAAAGGAAAGGCATCCAAAAAAATGAATGTACTTGCAGAAAGAGCTTTTTTTAAGGACATGTATAAAAATACGGCACAGCAAGCTTTCATCTAGAGGGGCTACATACCAGAGTGGGAGAGCACTGGAGTTTGGGCTTCTAAAACAAGGGAGGGGAAAACAAGTAACGTCAAATAAAGGGGCCTGGGCTCTAGTGAAGACAACACCGACCAGCGTGGCCCTGAACGAGTTGCCCCATCTCTGAGGCCTCAGTTCTCTCATCCACAGAGGAGTGCTTGGCACTTGCTCTGTGAACCCCATAGATTTGTGAGATGTTTGTAAAATAATATCATCAACTATTATATAAAATTTACACAGAAGTCACTGGAACTTGCTTCAAAATTTCAAAGCAAGAAAAGGGCATTGTACCTGGTATCTTGAAATATTCGTGGATGTTTTAACAACGGACTATCACTATTCCAAGAATAATCATCTTTCAATTTGAAAATGCAGAACAAATCGGGTTAGTAGAAACCTGAGCCCCAAATAGGTGAGGGGCTCATAGAATGGCAAGATTTTTTTTTTCCTAATTGTTCTTCCAAGCATATATGAGGTTGTAGGTGATCTGGTTCTTAATTTCATGAGGGGATGTCAACCCTACTTTGGTAAAAGTGTGATAAAACAAAATATTCATAATTCCAGACCCTTGTTCTCTAGATTTTTGTGGAAAGCTCACCTCTAAGAAAACATTCACCTAAGATTAGACATGTGGACCCAGCCATTCCTCTTGATAGAATGCTAGGAAAAGTTTTGTTGCTTCCAAGCAGCTGGCAAACTGGATTATATGGATCTCATTACTGATCAACTTACCTTTTTTGCTTTGCCTCCAAGACATTCAAAACCGGACCTTATAGCTGAATTTTAATTACTGGATGACGCTTCACATTGTTATAGTAGTATGTGCTCTGTATGCTTTAATCTTTTGCCATCTTCTCTTTTCTTTGTCTAATTTTCTTTTACCTTTTTTTTTTTTAACTTTCACTAATTCTTAGATTATGTAAATTGTAAATCTGAAATTGTTCTGGTAATAAAGCAGAGTATAAATTATTTTGCTACAAGAAAGAGATTCAGGGCGCCTGGGTGGCTCAGTGGGTTAAGCCGCTGCCTTCGGCTCAGGTCATGATCTCAGGGTCCTGGGATCAAGTCCCGCATCGGGCTCTCTGCTCAGCAGGGAGCCTGTTTCCTCCTCTCTCTCTCTCTGCCTGCCTCTCTGCCTACTTGTGATCTCTCTCTGTCAAATAAATAAATAAAATCTTTTAAAATAAATAAAAAAAAAAAAAGATTCAGACACCTAGATGGAGACAGTTTTTGTAGAAGAATGTCAAAATAGGATTACAGATCTGTTATCTGTAATGTTACCTATAATACAGAGAAACACCAATCAAGAAAGATAATGAAGACTGGGCATAGCGAATAAATATATGCCCACATCTCATTTTGGTTTCCATAGACTGGTGAACCTGAAGAGGACACACAACAAAATTCTGCAACATTTTAAGATTTAGTTTGTAAGAAAATGAGGATCAGGGGTGCCTGGGTGGCTCAGTGGGTTGAAGCCTCTGCCTTCAACTCAGGTCATGATCCCCAGGGTCCTGGGATCGAGCCCCGCATGGGGCTCTCTGCTCGACGTGGAGCCTGCTTCCTCCTCTCTCTCTCTGCCTGCCTCTCTGCCTACTTGTGATCTCTGTCTGTCAAATGAATAAATAAAATCTTTTTAAAAAAAGGATCATTACATGTTAGACTAGCCTTACTCCTTACTCCTAAACTAACCTCCATTCCCCACCTGCCTTTTTTTTTTTTTTTTTTTTTTTTTTGGATGGGAGGGAATACAGGTTGAGGCTAAAACAAAATGAGGAGGCAGAGGAGGAGTTCTCTTTTTAGATCTGCCTCTGGCCAGCTGAACTGAGAGTGAGGAGCCCATCTTTTCCCGAACCTTAGTTTCTTTATTTGTAATACAGGCAATAGACCAGAAAATCTCTAAGGTTTCTTAAAAACATTAAACTGAGGCACTTCAACACGATTTGAGTTTCTGCTGCCACAGCCCAAATATTTTTGCAAATTTTTGCAACTGCTTCCATATCCAGTTTTATGAAAGTCTCAAAATCAGTGCGAATTTAATAGCCACATCTCATTTTGAACCAAATATGGCATTACCTAGCTTGATTCACATCAGTTTATTAACCTCAAATGACTTGGCTATTTCTAAAACCAGAATCTTCCTCAGCAAAAAACTTGCCTGTTGTGTTTTAAAATTTTAGGCATTGCTCCAGGAAGCAATTCTAAAGTATTTTGAACAATGGTTACATTGTTGGCATTGGTATATAGCTTCCCAAAATAATTTCTTAAAGGGACAAAGCATATGAACATGCTGTACTGTTTTGTAGGACTCTTTCATCCTAGTTAAGGAGATGTTAAATATGAGGACAAGACTTTAGAATTGATGTAATCTATAGTATGAAGGCTTTTCAGAAGCCCATTTTAACATCTTGAACTGCCATTTTCCACTGAACATTTTAGAAAAGCCTATGTTATGATGCAGCTTCGTGGACATAAAGCTCTCCTTGACTGTATCTATATGGCAGCATGGTTCCCAAACTTGATGGCACCAATGAAATCTCCCAGAGGGATTTTTTTAAAAATACCAATGCCTGGCTCCCATTCCCATTGTGATCTGATTCTAGTGGACAGGAAAATTACCGTTGTGTTACAGGGAATGAATATCCTACCACTCAAAATGTATTTTGCCTGTTAATGACAGTGATGGTATCACTTCATCAAAGTTCTAAAATAGACATTTTCTCAGAGTTAGACATAGTACTACAACGGGATGGGAAGAAGCAATTATCTTGGGAGAAGACAACTGTTGATTTATAGCCTATTTACAGTTGTCTTGTTTTTGATGTGCAATTTTGTGTGTGTTTTTTTTTTGTTTGGTTGGGTTTTTGGTTTTTGTTTTTGTTTTTGTTTTTGTTTTTGAGATTTACTTATTTGAGAGCACACAAGGAGGGTCAGAAAGAGAGGGAGAGAGAATCACAACCAGACTCCACGCCAAGCATGGAGCTTCCCACAACCCGAGATCATGACCTGAGCCGGATCCGAGTTGGATGGTTAACTGAGCCACCCAGGAGCCCCTGGAGTATTTTGCATTAAATGGTCATGTTCTGTTTATAAGTTCTCGCTATAGAAGTTGTAACATACTGTGTTTAAGTCCTGAACTCAGCCTTACTGCTGAGTTGCAGTGTTCAAAAATAGTTATGGTCCCTTAAAAAGTGAACTAGACAAAAATCAAATCCATCTCCCTGCTGCACTTAGGTTTTCAAAGCTCTGGAGGGGTGGTGCAGAAGGGCAAATCACGCTTGCAAGGGGCGAATAGTAACCTCATTCTCATTAGGACGGCCATCACTGTGTACTGACTTCCTACCCGCTACTACTGGTTTTAATTACAGGGGACATAATTGTAAGAGAGGCTGAAGCACAGGTAAATCAAACCACATGGTGCTTGTATTGTAAAAGGGGATAAGCTAATACAGGGAGAAGTTGCAGTGATGGCTGTGGAATTCAAGTAGGGTTATTACTCTTGCCTCCCCAAAACAATGTGCTGTGAGGCGCCTTGGAGAAGGCCAGGTGATTTCAAATAAAAGGAGCAAAGGATACTTTGAAAATAACCCAAAATGTTCTTTGTGTAGAAGTTTAGCTGTTATATACAGTGATCAGAGATAAAATGCACCAGGTGTTCCATCCCTTACATTCTGCCTTCAGGGCTACCCCTCTGCTAGAATTGTCCTTTATTTTCCCTGTATCAACAAACTTTGGCCTTTTCTTTAGCTTTATTTGCTTAGTCCTTCCTGCTACACTTGATAGCACTGCCCACCAGAGCTGGAAATGTTACCTCATTTGTCCTGTTAATTCTCTGTGAACAGTCCTTCATTTCCACTGCTGGTTCAAAATTTTTTCTTCTCCCATAACCCTTGTTTTCACATACTTGGTACTTTTCAGTCTTTAGACTCGGGATTCAAAGTGGACCACTCCGTTTTCAAGCCTATTTCAGAAATTATTTTTGTCACTTCTAACTCAGTAAAGTGAACTCAGATCTAGATGAAAGCAAAGTGGTCCAGAGAGTAGCTATCTGCTGGAATGGCCCAGTGAGGTATGGGTGCCTGGAATGTCCGTAGCCCAGAGATGACTAAGTAGCAAGGAGGGCAGCTTAGGAAGGTAGGCAGAGTCCAGATCAATGGACTTAAATGTTATACTCTGAACTTTTATGTTTTTAGTAAAAGATGCCATTGAAGAATTTATTTTGAAAAAATTTTTATTTATTTGAGAGAGCACAAGCAAGGGGAGAAGGCAGAGGGAGAGAAAAAAGGAGCATTGCCTGAGCAGGGAGCCCAATGCGGGACTCAGTCCCAGGCCCCTAGGATCATGACCTGGCAGAAGGCAGATGCTTAATCGACTGAGCCACCCAGGCGCCCTACCACTGAAGTATTTAAAGCAATTCCAAGGGAGTGATGAAATCTACATTTTACAATGCTCTCACCTTACAGCATGAGAAATAAAGAGCAGAGAGAGGCTTGGTGAAGACAAGCAGAAGTAAAGGTTGGGAAAATGGTAAAGGAAGCTACTTTTAAAAGGTCACATCAATAGGATTTGGTGAATGACTGGAGGTAGGAAGTAAGGTGTCTAGAATTATTTCTTCTGGCATGAGTATTGGACTGCTGGTAATGTCATTTACTGAGCTAAGAAGAACAGATTTTAGAACAGAGTTTAACTGGACATGAAAGAGGAAATCAGGAATTTATACGCAATTAGATAAACCCATCTGAGTATTAAAACTCCAGGCATTTGGTAGTAAAAACCAAAGGCATGGATGAAATTATGTATCCATTAAAAGTTGAAGTGAAATCCTGATGGTAAACACTTAACAGAGTGCCAGGCACTGATTCTAAATCCTTAACATATTAATTTGTCAGAGACCCATAGACAGAAACTTGCGAAGTATTAACATTAAACGGGAAGCTGAAGGAGAGCAAAGCAGACTAAGACTGGTCAGGCAGGAAGTAAACCAGAAGAAGGATGTCATGGGAAACCAAAGAATCTTTAAGTAGGCTGAGGCACAAGATCACATGAAAAAATGAAGTGTCTGATTTTACTACTGGACTGTTGGACCTCAATGAGAACTGTTTCTTTTAAGCCAGAATTCAGCTACCAAAGAGAGCAATAGACTGTAAAACTTGTTGGAACAAGGAGAACAAGCAGGTATGAAAAGAAGGCGGAGTACAGGAGGAAGACACACCTGCCTCCTTCCTGAAACAGATGGGTAAGGATGGATGCCAGAGTAAGTAGATGCTCTTAAAGCAAAGGGTCCAGAAATGGAGGGAGTACAGCTCTGGACCTCCATGTTCTCTATAAAAGAGGTTTACTGGTCATTTGGTTAAGCAGGGTAGTACGGCTGGAATTGTTGCTGGAAGAAGACCTAAAGAATAAATGGACAGACTGCTAATTATTGTTCAAAAGCCCTAGTAAGGCTGGACTACATAGGGGCATCAAGCCATTGTTAGAAGGTTCTTCTCCTATATACTGTACACAGAAAAAGTTATAGTGGTTTACAGATTTAAAGGATTGAGATTAAAAAGCCATACCACTGATAATTTTAATCAGAAAAACACTGATCTGGTATATACTGTGTACATGTTTCCAAATCTAGACCTTAGGTATAGTTATTCTGAAAGAGACAGAAATGTCTATGTAGAGTGGTAGAGCAAGCTAAGAAGGTCTGACCTAACCCAGTTAGAACCAACTAATAATATAGTGGCGGGGTGGGGGTGGGGGGGAATCTTTACTCAAAATTTAAGTCGCTTTAGCTGTCTTCCATAGGACATGACTTAGATTCTTACCAAGTATGTTACCAAAACCAACACATGTCTGAGTGTCCAGTAAGTTCAGCATTTGGGGAAAGGTGTAGGTATGGAATAAGCTATATATTCTTTGCTCTCCAAAAATACCATGGAATTAGACTAAGGAAACTATAGTACAAAAAAATATGTATACAATTCAGTGCCAAAGAAAACTGAAATATTTAGGAAATGTCTTAAGAGTAGTAGAATTTGAGCTTAACTCCCAAATGGGGTAAGAATCAAGTGAGTTTTCTTCGAGCTTTTATTAAAAAGTACCATCAGGTTATGTTTATGGAAAAGATAAACAATTACCAAGGGTGCTGTTCTAAAAATCTGTCGACCTAAGTAGTATCTGATTGAATGCACAACTGAAGGCCACAAAACATTAAGTATCAGTTTATTTAAATTTCTAAAAGATGTAAAAATAGACAACTTTTCTTTGTAGTTGAAAGAGCATTAAGATGTGGGGTCACCGGACCTAATTTGGTGTGAAATTAGGAAATTTCTTGTAATCCCTCTGGTACCTCCATTTCCTAATTTGTAAAAGGGCTAGAGTATTACTTGATCTTCTTAACCCTTAAAAGGTCTGTTTGAGAAATAATTGGTTTGATTTGAAATATAGATACAAGTGTGGCCAAAATTAAAATAATAAACTCATGGTAAGTAGAACATTATAGTTCATGATAGTAATTAGAAAATAAGTGGCAACATGCAGATATCTGCCAAATAGTAATGTAATGGAACAAACAGAAGGAAAAGTTCTTCACACAGTATTGGGAAGGAGAAATAAGACTTCTATACTTAACTAAAACTGTGTCTCTATACTAGCTTTTGAATATTGTTATAAATATCACCAGAGACCAAAACACAACATAAATTTCATTTCTATATTTCAGAAAACCTACTTGAATACACTTTGAAACAAGAGTACAACAAAATAGAATATACTTCAAATGTTGAATATACAAACTATTATAGTTCAAATCTGAACACTGGTACTTTCCCTCTTAAACTTCAACTAAAAAAAAAAAAAAAAAAAAAAAAAAGGAAGGAAGAAAACAAACAAACAAAAACACCAGGTATTAGAGCTACCTGACAAAAATTCATGCTGAGCCTGAACTTCGAAGTGACAGTAGAACTGAAACTGCTATGTCTGCACAGACGCCAGGGCTAAGTGAGTGACACAGGCAGGATACAGCAGAAGGCCAGAGCCAACTGTTAATTTGTCCACAATTAAGAAACTGACAGACTTAAACTACCATATAAAATGTTACATGTAAATTCTATAACAATACTGTGCTAGGTACAAGATTTTTAAAATTTTTTTTTAATAAAAAAGCTTTACACAAACAAGCCATTAGCTTATTTCAATAAAGAAAACTGAAAATTAGTCTAAGGCCTTTGTTTTAAATCAGCTTAAGCTATATGATATAAAAAAAAATCGCACTAGATCTTTTTTGCTATCCTCTTTCTGAAAAGCTTTTGGATCCATTTTCAATTCACATTCTAAAATACCTATATTAGCAGTCTTCACATAGCACCAGTTAAGTGAGTTCTGTGTGAACACAGTAATAATTGCTGGTATGCATATAAAATGCATCAAAAATTGCTATATGTAACAATGAGATCACCCATCCCAACCCCTCCCCACTGAAAACTATATAACCTCTTACAGAATGTTAGTGTTCCAAGTCTTAGTGTAACTTGATATTGTAGTGAGTTGCTTGGTCCCTTTCAATCCTTTTCCTTACTGACGGGTTCAGTTGTTTCCTACTGTAAGAGGCAGTTTTCTGTCAGCATCTCCGTACGTAGTTCATTTCCCACTGAAACATGGGATAGGTAATTTATTTCCAGTAAGTCTGATTGTTTTCTTATATGCATTAAAAAGGTTTTAAAGTCTTTTGACTTTGCTTGATGACCTCCCTTGCAAATATTTATGTTAGTACTATCACTAACATTACGTCTAAAGTCCCTGGTAGAGCTGCTGTCTTATTTCTCACATGTCACTAGTCCTTCCGTTTTCATAGTTACAGGAAGGGCAATAGCTGAAGGCGCGCTGACAACCACTACGTGGGTCACTGTCTTATTTCCATCTGCTGGCTTTTCTTCTTGTACCAGCTGCAAAGTTTTCACGTCGTGTTCCTGCTTTTTTGCCACTGCTTCTGATTTTACCTCTGGCCCTTTTATGACCGCACTGATAACTCGCGGAGGAGTCTGGCCAGACGCCTGCTGAGTAGGCACTGATAGTCTCATTACAGGTGTACCGTGGGCTATAGAAACGGGGGTAAGTGCTCTCACAGCCAGCGGGGTTCCAACAATGTTAATGCTTCCCGATCCAGTCAGATTGGACTTTGTCTGCAGTTGACACTGTGCAAGTTGTGTAGCTGGGATGGTAATAATTTTGGCAGGCTGCATGGTGATTTTGTCTCCATTTTCAGAAGAGGCTGGCATCACAGTAGGGATTGTCTGAATAACTACCTTTGGAGAGGTTGCCGTTGTTGGACTAGTGCTGGTTATTAACGGTGCACCTGCATTAACTGACTGAACTGCCACAGTCGAGATTTTCTGACCCAACGATGTCATTACAACAGGTACTTGCATTGCCACACGAACTGTCCTAGTAGATTCAAAAAAAAATTGATTGAATGTTAAGTTAGACAATAGGTTTCTTAGGCAAAAGGATGAATGCAAACCTATAATGTACAAAACTAATGCTCCCAAATTTTACAGGTGTATGAAATGCCACGAAATATATTTTAAAAACATGCCCACATTAAGTTCCATCTATAAAACCATAAGAAAACAATTCAGGGTAGTTGAGACCTCTACTTTAACAATAAAATAGACTCAAAAGATCAAGCACTTTTCGGAGTCTTGAGGACAGTGGATTCTTAGGCTGCTAACGTTAAAAAAGGGACATGGTTTCCTTCACTGACCTTGGTGCTGCTGTTGCTGACACAGATGTGGTAGTAGTAGGAGACCTGGATGGAGTATCATGACCAGGGGAGGTGATGTTCACAACTCTAGCTACACCCTTCTCTGTCCTGGAGCAGTTCAGAGATGAGGTTTTTCCACCACGAACAGAGGTTGCTGCTTTCAGGAGACTCTCTGCAGACAGTGACACTCGTTCTAATGATTTTTCATCAGTAGCTGCTGCTAAATCTTCATTACAAGTTTCACTTTTGTCGTCATCTATGACTACTATGTTTTTGGGCATATACTTGAACTGATATACAAGCCTCTGTCCTTCAACCTTTGCAAGAATACCCCTTTGGTAATAGTATCTGTAATGGAAACAGTACTAAATGAATCAATTATATTACATTTTTTTACCCCCCAAAAACACTATGTTGAATGGATACTAACAGAAACATTCACTTATTCCTGTTAGAGAGGAGAAGGAGCTCTTACTGGCTGGAGACTGTTTAAAAGGCTAAGAATTTGGATAAGAATGAAATTGGAATCTGGTGTCACAGGTCCTTTAACCTTTGGGTTTCTAAAATAGCTACAAGTTCTCTTTCTTAAAGGAAGTAATTCAACCTAATACCAAATATTTTACTGTATCTTATGGCATCAGTAAAAATGCAACTGTGATTTACACAGGTTATAAAAACAATCTGACGGTATGTGGAAAAATTACTTAAATGGTGCTTAGTAGAGTGAAATCTGTGGGACACGTGAATACTATCATAAAAACTACGTGTCCATTTACGAACACCGCTAATTAGAAAAAGCCATGTACACTGCAAAGTTTTGTAGGTTTCTCAAATGACAAAACTTAAGAGAAAACTTCATATTAAGATAAATCCATTATAACAAATTCATAGGAACTAAAAACCTGTATTAGAAACCGTATTTCATTTGGGTTTAATTTCCTTAAAGGTCTTCAACTTATTAAGGAATAGTCCTAAGTGCAAAAGCACATTTTTCTGCAAAAATGGGTTTCCAGTGATGACCTTGGAGCTGCTGAAATTTCAGACATCGAGACCAAAATCTTTCTTCTCCATCTACCTCCAAACCTAAGAAACTCCTCTAGAATATCCCACCAAATTAAAACTTATAAAAGGGGGGGGGTTTAGAGATTCTCTTTAAACAAGTAATAAACAATACAGAGGTATACAGGTTTTATTCAATAATTCATTCTCTTGTGTTCCTACCTCAGAGCTCGTCCCATAGTTTCATAGTTCATATCTGGCTTGTTCTTATGCTTTCCCCAAAGTTTAGAGACAGCCTTTGAATCCACAAGCTTGAATATGCCTTTTTCTCTCTGAGTCCACTTAATATACCGAGGACAAGTATTTTTATCTTGAAGTAGATCTAAAAGAAACTCCCACAAGTAGGTTGTGTTTCCTTTGAAAAAAATAATAAGACATCGATTAAAAATTCATTGATATAATTAAATACATAATTAAAAGCAAATATTTAGGGGCACTTCAGTGGCTCAGCCAATTAAGTGTCCAACTCTTGTTTTCTGCTCAAGGTCATAAGATCGAGCCCAATGTAAGGCATGGAGCCTGCTTAAGATTTTCTCTCTTTCCCTCTCCCTCTCTGCCTCTGTCTTCACTCACACCCTTGATCAAAAAAGGCAAATACTTATTTATCCTGGACAAAAATTCAGTAACTACTGTAAAATGTCCTAAAAGTCTGTCACTAAGTACTTGACTATATGAGTAATCATTTATACACTGTCAAACTGTGTTGCCTAGTAAGTTATAGATACACTGCATTTCATTATAACATTATCCTTAACATACCTGTTTGGTTTTCAAAAATAATGTCCTATTTATGTTTACTGTTATGATACTAATAAAGGTCCTGGATTTTAGACTATTATACATCACCCTATCCTAAATTTTGAGTTCAGTAGAGGCAAGGCAAAGGCATAATGCATAGTACTAAGTGAATCTGAATTAAACAGAATCCAGTTTATTAATTACATAGATCTAAACCACAAATAAATTTATTTGCACCAGTATGTTTATTATATAATAAGCCCCAATTCTATGATCAAAATTCATCAAGAGGCACTTAATTGTTGAAAAGGCAAGCAATACAGAGTAAAATGTGCAAAATTTTTAAGATTTTATCTTTCTACGTAAACTCCACACCCAACACAGGGCTGGAACCCACAACCCTGAGATCAAGAGTTGTATGCGCCACTGAATGAGACAGCCAGGCACCCCGAAACATATTTTTCTTTGATATATTTCCTTTGATTTGCCTTTATGCAGGAACTCTGAAGTACATATTTTATAAAGTACAAATTACCCATGACCCTTTAAACATGATCTCTTCCTTATCTTCTGGACGTCTACTAGTCAGTTTGGATTTGATGATCAATGAGACCTACTTTCCTCTAAAAACAGGTTTTGTTTTGTTTTTTTAAATTCCTAATCTCCTTCTGACCATACCCAATATCGTGAAGATAAGCTATGTATTGGGATTTCATTATATATGAACAGTTGAGTAAATACATTTGTGCTTCAGTCTTAAAATACCAACTCCTTACATAGAAACACTAAAAAGTAACATGGGAATTCCTTTAACTAGTCCAGTATTCATCAAATGCTAACTATATATAACATATATGATGACATGACTAGCAAAATTTGAAAATGAGCTATTTCTGCAGAATAACACAGTTATTCATCATACACTACTGCTCTCTAAGTGTTGTAGAGGATACAGAAGAGCATTTAAAACTTGGTACCTGCTTCAAGGAATTTACAATTTAGTTGGGAAGGGAAAAGAAAAGTTAATGACAAGTTAACAATACAAAAAAGAAGTAATAGTTTGTGAAATGACGTATCACAAGGTAATGTATAATTATATTCCAAATGAATGACAGAAAATGGGATTTCAGGAATAAAAACAATGGATTGCTAAAACGGGAAAACGTGGAAGATGACTAAGATTTACATAGAGGAAAAGAGCAAATCTGGGATTCAGATAAGGAACTTCATCCCAAAAAGAGAAAGCATGACTCTTTTCATTCCCTTCGGAGAGTGGAAGATGGGCAAGTAGTGGACAGTGGTTATGGGGAGATCAGGCTGAAATTTTCAGAGTGCTGTTTTTCTTTTATTCCCTTTGTATAAGCCTCTAGGGCCAGAGATTCTTAAACTGATGAAAGAAGAGAAAAGAACCCTGAGAAGGAGAAAATTAGAATATATACACCACCACTGAGTCACCAGGTCATCTCTAGGCTCCTGCTCACTATCTCTTTACTATCATCAAATCTAGATCCAAATTACAGGCTTTGTGAGAAGGACCTCTAAGAGTAGGAAGCTTCCGAACTAAGCTACTGCTACTGAGTCTAAATGCTGAAGCTCTTCCTCAGGCATTTCATTTTCATTCTGAATTCTCTGAAAATTCAACAAATTTACTAAGCCATAGTTGAGACCAGTGTGCATCTCTTGACCTAAGAAGATGAACCTTCAACTTTACAATGTTCTGTCTGCATCTCTGAAATCCCACTGCATCAGCATCAGTATTTTGTAAAAACTCTTTATGTAACTTTCAACTACATTAAGATGTTTAATTGGGACATTTCTGTGATCAAAAGATTATCAAGCCCTATGGTTGGACACAGTAAAAGTGAGCTAATTCTGGAAGAAACTTCTGAGTAACAAAAACAATGCCTTAAACATACATAATAGGGATTTGAAAGCATCCGTGTTTGTGGAATGAGACTCAACATTCCTCGGGTTGTCTTTGGGTGTTAACTCCACCCCAGTTCCCATCCTCAAGTTAAAACTGAAAGTTCTATATCTCACTTTAAGGAAAACATTCAGAAAGGGAAGCCTTCTTTACTAGATAAGGTAGTTCACTAAGCATATAATAGACATCAGCATTTAGATTGCCATTTTATAGAAGAAACACTGCATTTTTTTTTTTTAAGATTTTAAAGTACTTCCTACATCCAATGTGGGACTTGAACTTATAGCCTCATGATCAAGAATCAGAGGCTCTATACCGACTAAGGCAGTCAGATGCTCTCAACTGGATTTTTAATCTTCACAATTCAACATGTAGCCTCAAGTTTGACAATAAAAGACTGAAACTTTAATAAAAGGTGATTTTGACTGGCAAAAACAGTCATCACAAAGTTTTTCCTCCACTGTTAAGTATCAGATCTTTGAGTACAAGAGACCACTGATGATGGGATTTAAAAAAACAGTAATAATTGTATATTTATGGTTTAGCTTTTTAATATTTACTATTATGGAAGTTTTAAAGTTTTTTTTAATTTTTTTTAAAGATTTCATTTATTTATTAAAGATAGCAAGAGAGAGAACAAGTGGGTGAGGGAGCAACAGAGGGAGAGGGAGCAGCAGATTCCCTGCTGAGCAGAGAACCCGATGTGGGACTCGATCCCAGAACCCTGAGATCACAACTTGAGCTAAACGCTTAACCAACTGTGCCACCCAGGTGCCCCGGTTTTAAAGTTTTCAACATAAAAGACAAAACCTAAGATGTTAGAAATGTAAAATGACCAAAGACAAAGATGAGAAGTATCCTTCTGTCCCAAATTCAATTTCTCAGTTTCTGAGTAAGTAACAATTCAATGTTACTGAATTTTTTGTTCTAAATTTGTTGGTAGCCTTATTGGAGAAAAATATTCTTTTTTTACTAAAGGCTTCATTTTTGCTTTATTTAAAATTAGATGTTAAGACCACCTGTTGAAGTTTTGAATATATTATTCCAAAATGGATCCAACTATTAAATATTGGTCTGAAAACATTCATGAAAGTGATAAAATTCTGGTTACAGATTATCAGAACACACCTAAAACCATAACTAAAATATTACCTGAAATCATCCAACCAGAGTGCAGAATGTAGGAGGCTTATCATTAATTTTTGTTTTTAAGGAAAGTATACAAATTCTAAAGCAAAATTGTGTTTTTGTTCTAATTCCTGACATGACTGGAATTGGTTGATTAGGAAATAAAATTCAGCTTGCCTTAAGAGTTCTTGCATTCTATCAGTTAAGAAATTATGTATCAGAAGTAAGTCTTAGTTATAAACCCAACCCCTTCAATTCTGAGCGGCTCTAGGATGAGTGCTCTTACACATACATACCTCGCCTAAGAACAATGGCTCTTAAGAAGGCTGTGCATCAGAAAGCACTTTAGATGATTTTTCCAAACACAAATGCCTACTGCCTTTTACACCCCTATAGAGTATCTATGGCTATAGAATCTCAGTGGGTAGGAACTAGGAAAAAGCTCCCCAGGCAACGCTCAGATGAGGCCTATTACCAAAGACAGTACTTCCATCTGTTCGAGTACTAGAAATCATTTTCTTACAAATGCAAAAATGTCCACGAGGGGGCGGGGGGAGTCATCTCACCTCCCAAACAGCCCTCCCCAAATTACCTTTTCCTTCTCTGGGCTTCTTCTTTATACCTAACTCAGGAGACCCATTGGAAATTGGTGATTGCTGGGTCTTTGGTTTACGGCCAACTGAAAAAAAAAAAGATTGAAACCATACATTGAAAACGGGAAAAAAATACCAGAAGCATGATTAGCAGACTCTTTGATAACACATTTATTCATGAAACTGAACACTAATTTGTGGATTAATACACTCAGTGTATATAGAAAGTTGCACTGAAAAGGAGCATTAAAAGCACTTCTGCAATTTTAAATTACAGCAGTTAGTTGGCAGCAATTTCAGTGTATAGAGCAAGTCAGGTACTACCCAACCTATTATTTACTTGGTCAGAGCCTCAATTTGCTAACCTCTTCCAACAATGCAGCAATGGAAACAAATTCTAGTACAAACTTTTTTTCTGTTCTACAAGATTGTTAGAAAAAACTTTACCTACCTACTGCAGAGGATCTGATTATCTGTGAAGCCCTTTGAGCTCAAATGAGGAAAAGTAAGAGATATTATTTTAAACACTCTACTGCTCTGAGCCAATCCATTCACCAGAATTTAAGCATAAGTGTTCAAATTCCCCCACTTCAACGTGCAGGTACATTATAAGAATAAAAGAAAATCTTTCAATTAATTAACTATTTTATATGTCTAAAAAGTGTGCCCTTCCTTTTGCTTCTCTTCACTTCTACCAAAAGGGCTCTCCCAGAAAGACTTAGCATCCACAATGAACAGAAAAGCAATACTTATATTAAAGAAGGTATAAGGCTGAAATGCGTTGTTTTCAATCCTCAGCACTGATAAAAGAATGCTGGCAGATGAGGTGAAGCCTCCAGAAAGGCTAGGAATAGTCAAGTATATTATAATTTGCAGATTAAATACATTATTACTTATCTGGTGACTGTCATACATCTGGGTTTCTAATGTCACTCTGGTCTTCATTAGCAAGGATTATTTAGAGCTAAATAAAGACCTAAAAATCAAAGCGTTTTATTTCTAAATACACAGCCATTATATTCCAGGATTTCATTATGGTAACTAATCAAGAAGATGTGTGCTCTGGCAAAAATTAAAAGGGAAAGTTCGCTGGTTTCCTTATTAGAACAGAGATTAATTTCTCAATTTAAGTAATACTAAGAATACAAATGAAAAAAACAAAAACAAAAAACTTCATAGAAATGTTAGTCCAAAAAGGCTTATTTTTATATAAAGCAGTACTTCCCAAATTGTACTTAAGAAATAGTTTATTTATAAGTAGTAAACAACGTTCTACAGTCAAGGTTACTTTTAGAACACTGCATGTTACCTTCTCTTGCAGATTCACAACAACCACTAGTATGTTAGAAGCTCTGGAAATAAAAAGAAGGCTCTGCTATTCAAAAATAACCTACCTAACTTTGTATGTCCCAAATGAACTTAAGCATATATATTTACATATACATTATATATAATTTTTAAATGGTCATTAAGATAATCTATTCTCAAATATATAAAATATTAAATTGGCAATCTTCTGGTTTCTATCATACCAACATCCCATAGGCAGATGAACCTATTCATCTGCTTTTCATGGTTTTTCCCCTCTTCTTTCAGATCTAAAAATTTCTTGGGGCACATCGATGGGTCATTTGGTTAAGTGTCTGACTCCTGATTTCGGCCAGGGTCTTGATCTTAGGATCATGAGACTGAGCCCTGCATCGGGCACAGAGTCTGCTTATGATTCTCTTTCTGGGGCACCTGGGTGACTCAGTGGGTTAAAGCCCCTGCCTTCGGCTTGGGTGATGATCTCAGGATCCTGGGATCGAGCCCCATGTCGGGCTCTCTGCTCCACAGGGAGCCTGCTTTCACCCCTCTCTCTGCCTGCCTCTCTGTCTACTTGTGATCTGTCAAATAAATAAATAAAATCTTTAAAAAAAAAAAAAAAAGATTCTCTCTTTCTGGGGTGTCTGGGTGGCTCAGTGGGTTAAGCCTCTGCCTTCCACTCAGGTCATGATCTCATGGTCCTGGGATCAAGCCCCACATTGGGCTCTCTGCTCAAGACGGAGCCTGCTTCACCCTATTTCTCTCTCTGCCTGCCTCTCTGCCTACTTGTGATCTCTGTCAAATAAATAAATAAAATCTTAAAAAAAAAAAAAAGATTCTTTCTCCCTCTCCCTCTGCCCTCACCCCCTGCTCGTGTGCACATGTGCACATGTGTGTGCTCTCCCTCTTCCTTAAAAAATAAATCTAAAAAATTTGTGTTTTGTAATAGCTCCTATCAAATAAATCCAGTCAAAGGTTACAGTGGGGAAGATGGTAATCAGGGCTACTTATATGTATGCCTTTTGTCTTTAAACATTTAAACAGCAGGAAGTAATTCTTCCTTCTATTCTTTCAATCATACCTCTCGCAAGATACATGTAATCTATTACATGAGGAAGGAACTCAATCTCATTCTTCACTGTGTCCCTCACAGTAATAAGCACAGACACACCAACATCACAGCAATCTGAAATACCTCTAATAAATGAAAGAAAATACCATTATTTCTAACACAAGTTTTCTTATTTTTGCTTTTCCTACTATAAAATGTGAAGAAAAAAATACAGAAGAAAGTAGAATTAGATGAGTACCATTTATAAAGAATTTAATTTCTTTCAAGTTTTACCCGATTCAAACAGGAAAAGGACCCACTTCCTGCCCCTCTTCTAGGGATGTCAGAGGTGTGTGGGGCCTCACCCATCAGGAGTGAGAAGTTTCAGCAGGAGTCAAATAAATAGTAAGTGGAAATGCTCTTTACCCACTAGTGAGTTTATTCCACTTAAAAGTCCCTATTGGCAATACTGGTGTTTTAAGACAGAAGATATAAGAAGAAAATAATATTGGGCTTTTGATTTTAATGCCCATAAAAGAGTGGGAAGATAAGATTAAAAATAGAGAAAATAAAAAAATAAAGGTTTTTAAAAAAATAACCAAGTACCTAAAAAGATCCGAAAGCAGACAGACAAGCAGTGAATCTCTGACCTTCCTTCTGCTTGTCCAACATTTATTTTAATTCCATTTCCAGGCAACTTTCTTTAGAGCGCAAACACTAGCTACAGTATGAACATGTTAACACAAAACTAAAATCTCAGTATGTTGATTCTTTGAGAATACCTAGGTAAAGATAACATCAATCATAAATCTATAGCATGTATTTTCCTATGTCCCTTGACGGGGGAAAAAAAATAACCAGAAAAAATTTCACCCACTTTTCCATAAATTTATAAATATATTCTACCTTTTTTCTTTTTCATTGGTTCATGGCTATCTGGTGATGTCGGAATAGGAGAGGTATCCATTGGTTCCGATTCTTCAGTTGACACCTCCACTACAGTTTCTGTAATGACATCTGGCCTCATAGCAGCATGGATAAATTCTGGAGTTGATACACAAGGAGGGACAAACACTTCCACTATAAAAAAAAGTCAAAAAATTAAAATTTCCCACCCCCATCAATACTTCTTCATGCGGACAATTCAATATTTAGTAGAGGTGAGGTTTCTTAACAATTTATCAGAGCAGGGTAAGAGCCTAAGTTAATTTGCTGAATATGCAATACAATCTAAAGTATGTAAGGAAATAAATGCAAAGAAAATCAGCTTGAAGGAAGTTAATCCTGTAATCCATGTGGGGATTATGAGGAATCACCTCCCTTCTTCATATTTTTAAGTACTTTCAAGCTCACTATAGAAGACTTTGAATTATTTTGACAACTGGGAAAACATTTGAAAATAAGATATCAGAGTCATAGTGAGTTCTTTAGTAATTACTTTCCTTCATGATACCCAGCATTATTCTCTAACTAGGTAATATATCCACATGTTATAAAATTTAAAACATTTAACACATTAACACAATAAAAATCACATTTAATAAATGTGTGTGTCTTCAGTGAAAAGAAAGCACCTATAGATCATTTCAAAATATGTAGAAAAGGAAAACCTGCTCATTAAAGCCCACTGAATCTCATCTTCCAATATTTAAAATTGTATTTAATGTAACAGTCCTGATGTTTTGGGTGTCGAAAGCAGTATACAGAAACTGCCATTTGGTATTCTATTACATACAATAATGGTGCTCCAGCTTCCTTCCAATATGCATGAATAATCAGAATATGACATATTTCTATTTCAATTAAGAGACAGGCTAATAATACTGTTGTAGATTAATACATTGACCAATATGCCCTAATTTTCTTCTCACATCCCTGAATAATACAATAATACAGTTGCAGGGCCCCTGGGTGGCTCAGTGGGTTACAGCCTCTGCCTTCGGCTCAGGTCATGATCCCAGAGTCCTGGGATCAAGCCCAGGCTCTCTGCTCAGCAGGGAGCCTGCTTCCTCCTCTCTCTCTCTGCCTGCATCTCAGCCTACTTGTAATCTCTGCCTGTCAAATAAATAAGTAAAATCTTAAAAAAAAAAAAAAAAAAAAAGTACAGTTGCAAAACAAAAAGTATAGTTGCTCTTGGTATTTATAAATCCCTATAATAAGAAGGGCCAATATTATTAAGTCAAATTAATACTTGGACATTAATTAGAGGACAATGACTGTCAAAGGCAGCCTTAATGAGGGGGAAAAAAAGGGGGGGGGACAAAAGAAAAGGAAACTCCCAGCCTGAAGGAGTATGAGGAAATGGTAGAAGCTATCTCCTCTCTCCACCATGGAAGGTTCTCTGGAGCTACTGCCTATTTATCACTAAATAAAGGCCAGAAAGTAGTCATGGGAGGCAAATCCCTCCACCCCATCTGCCATTCCCTTTAGGTTCCTTAAGTCCCTTAAGGACTACAAAGGTTTATAATTTACCCACAGTTAAGGAAATAAGACATAACAATATAAACAGCAATTTAACAAACATTTATCTGTCTATAGTGGGTATTTTCTGTATCATTTATTATAAAAAAGTATGTAAGACTAGGGAACTAAGTACTACTGTCACCGGTATTCATGCATAATAAACCCTGAGAACAATAATTCCCATGTATTTAAGAAGAAACCCATTTTAGATATGTGAAGTGATGTGACATGCTTATTATAAAGAACAATTCACATACCGGGACTTCTTGAATCCCTTAAGCAGGTAGGAGATTCCATATGAAGCAGGGCTTCAGCAGCTTCAATTGTCTTATCTGTACAGTGTGCATTACTGCTATGAACTGATGCTTCCACTGGGGGGAAAATAAGTTTATTCAATTAAAAATGCACAGAATACATTACTAAATAAACAAACTCGTGAATAACTCTAGTATTCGTCCATAAAATTTATTTACAGAAATAGTTTAAAAAATGATCTAGTATGTACTCTTTGCAAAACGAATGTTGATTATAAAGCAACTGAGAATGATCAGAAATTACTGAGAAATTTCTTAATCTTATCCAAAGGAAAACAAAGACCCTTGAAATCTGAACCCTGTATCAATTTTAGAACTAAACGAACTTGGAGGTGGGGTGGGGGGAGGATGGTTGTAGATTAACAGTCCTAGGAGGTCCATTATGTATTGTGATATAAAGCTACTGAAATCAATACCTTGCAGAATCACAGTCAGAAACATGTATTTCCAAGTTAGTTTAATGAATTAGTTTGATTCTTACACTCTCCTAGGTGAGTGCATAGCACCAGACACTTGGGAACTGTCTTCCCAATAAACTTGTCTCTTCAAGACTTCAAGAAACTTTTCTGCATTTTACCCAAGAAATTTGTTTTTAAAGTTTCTATGTTTGTTTTTTCATGAAGCCTCTTCTAATTCTGCCGCCTTCTGTAACTCTTTTAGCACTTACTTTATGATTTGTTGCTTGAATTACTTGTGAAACAATATACAGCAATCGTTTGGCTTTTCAAGTCCAACAGCTTGGGTCCTAGTCTCTGCTACTTATAATGTTACCCTAGACCAGCAATTTAATTTCTCTGTGAGGAAACTGATTTCCTCTTGCACAAAACAGGTGTATTACTTACCTCCTATAGTTGTGAGAATTGAGGAGATACCCATAAAAAAACATGTACAATGCCTGGCATATAGATAAGAATTCTAAATCATGGTAATTTCTTATCACCCCTGTAAGATTATACGTTCCCTGAGGTCAGGGGGAACTATCTTTAATTCATCTTTATATCTGCTATAATTTGTAATACAGATTTTTAATACAAGAGGTATGCAAGTATTTCTTTTATATATTAAAGCTGAGAACAACCCACAGACCTTACAGGGAAATTGGCCAATTAAGTACCAATTTCCCTGTAAGGTGATATATTAATTTCACACCCTGACTTAAAAAATATTGAACATTCTACTTAGTTCTGAAACATGAATATGTAAGTTTCTAATTGGATAGATTTTTCTCAAAATGTCCTCTAAAAAAGATTAAAAGGAAGGAAGTATTTGTATAAATTCCGTAAGCTATATTACAAATTCTCAAGTTCTACACACTAAAGATACGAATCTTTTAAAACCGTTTCCAGGAAACTTTTAAATGAAAAAAAAAAAAAATCACTTAATCTCAAAATTTACCAAGTGCTAAAGCCTTAGCCTTTTGGAGAGCAATTAAAAAAAAAAAAAAAATCCAGAGACTGTTTTACCACCTGTTGCACATCATCCACACTCTCAACCAAGGTACTGGGTCTCTCCAGTTGCTCTTTCCATTTATGGAAATCTGCTCAAAGCTAAACAGTTCCAGAGAGGCAGCCAAACCTCTAAGTAAATCTATCTTTAGGTGACCCTGCTTACTCTTATCTGTAGCTTCACTGAAGCAAAGGATTCAATCAGTCCTTCTAGCTCAACTTTAAGAAACTTAGTGAGTATAAAATAAATTACCATTCTCAAGTAATTTTTCAAAATGCTTCCCCACAATACTCACATATACTAAAGAACCTTGGAAAACAAATTCTCAGGTTTTTAAAACTTATTCTAGGAACTTCATTCTTTTAAAGTCTGCTTGTGTTGCAATTTAGGTGTTGTCTTAGGTGCTATAAATAAACTACCCTCAGTAAATTAATTCCTTATGTAATTGTATTAAGACATACCCTAAAAACCTTACCATATTAAAATCAGAGCTTCAAACACTTCATACAGCAACAGAATTTTACCCGATTTTTTTTAATGTTTTCAGTTATAAACAAAATGAAATGTGCCTAACAATTACAAATGCTGCTGCCCTGGGTTTTTATGTAGCTTGAGGCACATTTATAAAACCCTGATTTCATGTTAATTATGTCAGTGGAAATTATTTCTTAAAAGTGTATTTTCTTGCTCATATTTCTGACCTCAAACTCTCCTTTCTCCCAAATTCAACATATTATTTCCCAGGACAGTTTTACACTTACAGAGCAAAACAAAACACAAAAAGAATAACATTTATTAGTTCATATTTTAAACTTAGGATGAGAATACCAAAATGCATACGTTCTCTGGGAATTATCAATCAGGAGATTTTATGTTCTATGGACAGTCAACTTTTGGTTGTTGAGCATTTACCGTGTATCAGACCCTGTGTTAGAAATCTGAGAGACAAATGTGAATAGATCTCTAACTTTGTGAAGCTTATACTAATAGTTTAGAAACATAAATGGTAGTATCGAAAACAAACAGAAGTAAAATATTTCAAAACTAACGAAAGCTATAAAAGAATTTAAACTTATTCTGTAAGCTAACAGCTTAAGTGGAGCACTGATTTTTTTTTTTTTTTGGATGCTTACTGATTTTACTTTTGTCATTTTTATTAACTATAACCCCAAGCACATGCAAACGAACACCTAAGAGCGCATACTTAGGTCAATTATTACAACAGTGTACCTATCAGTTTCCAAGAATACTTTGCCATTTTGAAAAAGAAAACCCTCATCTTTTTCTTGTTGATATAAGTAGTTTTTGATAAAAGAAATTTAAGAAATATTTCTCTTATTTAAGTTTCTGTAATTTTTGAAAACTTTTCAATTCACTTGGTTCAGCTCAGTAATTCAAACACAATTTAAACTAGAATTATGCACAATTCTTAAGGACAAACATGAGTTTAACAGTGTTGTACAACCAGAGTAAGCAAATAAACTAGAATCAAGGGCTGAAAACTCCTTATCTCTTACTTAAAACTTGGTTTACTAGTATCTTTCTAGACATGTGTATGAAATTAATGGCACAATAAAAAAAAAAAGGAACTCGTTTTAAAAATAGAAACAATGAAGTGAAAAGTAATCTGGCAGGTATTATTTTCTACTTAAGATTATTTCTTGGTGTTGGGCTCAATCCCTTTTGAAGAAATAAATGTATCAAACAAATTTCAAAACAATTTTAACTTTACTCATAGTGCCAAAACTCAAATTTGCTTATACCCTCCTTTCCTACTGGTTAAGTGTCTTCTTGTTCCATTTCCAGCTTTCTAATCAACTGGTGTTTGTATGGTAGACTATTCCAGACTCACTCAACAGCTGTTACAAAATACCAAACTTGGTAATTAAGTCTGACAAGAGACATACCTCTCAGCTTTGCAGAAGAGAATGCTGGCAATGGATCTAGCTCATAACAAAGTTCTTAAAGTCAAAAATAAAAATTAATAGCAATTTAATTTGAAAGCAATGGAAAAAAATTAGAAAACACTTCCTTAAATGACAGTAGTATGTCCCTACAAGGAAGACCATAAACTAATAATACAAGATCATCACTCAACCAGGCACCTGACTTAATACAGCTAATCTTCTAAAGCCCCAAGGCATAATAGGTAAGTGAAAAATACAAATGAATACAATAAAAAGGGGGAAAGGTAAAATTTGGGGATACTCCATCTTGTCTTATTCCTCTTTGACTTTCTAATCAATAGTTACAATTTAAAAGTTTAGAAGGGAAAAGCACTAAGCTGCCTGATGAAAATATAACATCATCCATGTTATAATTTTTAAATTTCCAACAGCCAGATTTTAAAAAGTAAGCAGAAACTGAAATTACTGTCTTTCATTTAACCCAGTATATTAAAAAATATTGTCATTTCAACAGATAATCAATATAAAAGTTTTCCACAGCTTCAGTTTTTAGGTTTAATTAAAATTCTAAAAAATTAAAAATTCAGTTTCTCAGCCACTCAACAGGCACATATGGCTAATGCCTATGGTACTGAAAAATATACAGCTACTCTCAAACTTTTCTGGTCAACAGCAACTTTCATACTCAAATTATTTGAGGACCACAAAGAGATTTTGTTTATCTAAGTCCTATTTTTAGATTTTATTCTATTTCAAACTGAAATTAAGAAAAAATTAAAATATTTATCAATTCATTTCAAATAATAAATCTAATAACTTCCAAGTAATATTTTAATGAAAAATAGCTTTTCTGTAACAAAAAAATGAGTAGCTTTGTTTTACATTTTGGTAAATCTTTTTAATACATGCTAGAAAGTGATTAGATTCAGATTTGCTTCTTCATTAAATTGATGTAGTATCAAGACGTAGCCTCTAGAAAATTCTGATCACTTGTGAAACTGAAAAGCAAATAATGTCTTAGAATTGTCATGAAAACAATTCTGACTTCACAGACTCTCTGAAAGAGGCTCAGGACTCCACAGATCCTCAGCTCAGAGATATTAGTTTTTAAGGACTGCAACTATAATTTATTACCAAACAGAATAAAAACACCCAAATTCTATCCTGTTTCTCTAAGTTTTAGCGTCTAAACAGGGAGAGATGAAAAATTATGACTCCCTTTTCCAAGTACAACAGTATTCTGTCCACTTACACATAAAAGATTTTAGAAGTTTTTCATAAACACTTCTTTGCATCCCTTTGAACACTTAAGCTATAGATAACACAAGGAGTTTAAATAATTATCAGGAACATGTTCCTGCCCACCCTTTTCTCTGTTTTATGTTGAACTATCCTGCTTGAATGTTAAAATACTGACGTTACAATTTAACTCATTTTGCTTTTAATTTTAGTCCTAATGTTGCAGTGAATTCTGAAGAGTAATTTCTTAAATGTATATTCAAATAAGTTTGTGTTTTGTTTTGTTTTTTAATGGGGGCTGGGTGGTATAGTCAGTTAAGCCTCCAACTCTTGGTTTCTACTCAGGTTGTGATCCCAGGGGTCGTGAGATCCGCCCCTCCCTGGACTCCAATGGGCTCTGAGCTCAGCAGAGTCTGCTTAAATTTCCTTCCCTCTCCCTCTGCCCCTCCTCACTGCACTCGCTCTCTAAAATAAATACATCTTTAAAAACAAAAAATGAATGCCATTCTTCCAGTTTTATTTCAACACACGCTTCATTTTCTCACATCCTAAATTTTCATATTGATTTTTTCAAGACTGATAACCAGATACTTCAATTTACAGTAAACTGGAAATAAGATTTTCAAGTTCAAATTTCACAATGAACTTTGACAAACCAGACAGATTTGTTTTATCAGTGAAAATACTTAAGCTACATTTCCAGGAAACTCCCTCCCTCCCATTTAATAACGGCATTAAAGTAGAAAAAAGTTCTGGTGACCATATCTCTCAACCCAAATTCTCCAATTTCTCAATTCTCAGTTTCTCAAAAAAGGAAGAAACAAGTCAAGGAAAGTATACTTGAGAAGAAGGCAGAATATTTTAAATTGAAAATCTTCCAGAAAATCTAGATCACAATGAAGAAAGTAACATTCACTGTTCCTACAAACTAGACATTTGTTTTTCCTACAATTCACTATATATGTAAGATTAGTGTTTTTTATATATATATATATATATATATATATATACACACACACACACAGACATATATATATATCTTCATATATGAAGATCCTAAACTATTTCATAATGTCATTCAACATATAGACCTGGCCTCAAATTCCATTTTGGCACAAACATTGGCTAGCACATACTAACCTCCCAATTCAAATATTTATTTACACATTGCATTGTTTAAAAAAAAACAAAAAAAAAACCCAAGAAGAAAAAAAAAAGCCTTCACTTTCCATTAACTATTTGAACTAGTTATAATCTTAGTTATTAGAGATCACCTAGTCAATCTTGTCCTCTTACAAAAAAATGAAACCTTAAAGAAGTAAAGTCACTAGGACAGAGCTAGTTTAGTGACAGCGAGATGCAGATCCTCATCTCCTGACTTCAGGGTCAAAATTCTTTCTCATAAATAGCATTATAAGTGAAAGTTTTACAACATATGTCAAGTCTTCACAAAAACACTTTGTGTGTTCAAATAAGTGATTTTTAATAAACAAGCTTATTTATTTCATTTCATTCTTAAGACTCCTCTGACAGCAAAAATGCTGATAACTAAAGCTGAAGCTGATAGCTGAAGTTGGTTAACTACAGTTGATAGTTAAGCCTCAAAAGGGAGAAAATAAAAGCAAAAGTATATCACCTAGTACCTTAACATATAACAATATAGTAGTGTACTATTAAGTGCTTTAAAATCACTTAGAAACACTTATGCTGACAATATTTGACTAAAAGCTGATCTCCTCTAGAAGTTTTCATTAATATCAGTCATTATACACTAGTCATCAACCCATTATAGCAATCACTGTAGTTACATTAACATTTATATATTAAGTATATTTACATCTGTCTCAATTAGACTGTAAAATCTTTGTGAGGAAGAATTATGTCTAACATATAATTCTCTCAGAGGAATAAAAAGGTATTCTATTTTACAAATAAAAACTTCACACACATTACTCTTCTAACATCACTGGAAATTGGCAGCAATCTAAATTTTTATTAACTTGGATCCATGATTCCTCATCTTGTGGGCCACCTTTCCTTCCCAACTTCTCACTGAGTAATCTTTGGGTAAATCAGCAAACCTGTCTCAAGTTTCCCTCTAAAATAGGACTTGTAAGAGAGCTTCAAATTACATGAAAATTATTGAGGAAGTAATTTGGAGACAATTACAGGTAAAATATATTCTTTACGTAACATTATAATCATAAAGGAAACTTCAATTGTTAAGATTTGTAAATACTAAAGAAATGCATTAGGACCAGAAAACAACATTTAACTTAAAAAAAAAAAAAAAACTTTTATCAAAGGGAGCTAAAACTTGTATTTTCCAACTGTAGACTCTCCACAGGTTTCCATTCCAAGCAAAATACCTATATGTCACATTCAGCCTCGCTAATTCCAAAAGCTTATGAAAAAAATACCTCCAATTGGCAAATTAGCCCTCTAAACTTTACAATATTTTGCAAAATTCTGACTGCGGGGACTATGCTAAGGTTCTCTTGGTATGTTCCAATCACTGTAAACTCTTCAAATGTTCAACACTCACAAAAATATCATCGACCCACACAATTACAGGTATTGTTAGCACCAGTAATAAAAGACCAAAAATTCCGTTCCTTAATTCATACTGTGTTATTAATGGACTGAACATACACAAAAGGAACCAAGTTCTTATTTACTAATACTTAACTTCTTGCTCTTATCAGAAAATAACTGTCAAATGTGTTTCAGTCACCATGCAGTAAACTGTGATTTTTCTTTGGGACTTTTGAAACGTGTAACATTACATTTTACAGAAAAAAAAGTCTGGTCATTCATGTATCAGACAACACATACTTATATTATTCAAGACTTTATTTCAACTAAAAGTCCTGTTAAATTTAGCGATACGCATTATGTTCATGATTCTCCCCAATCAACCGAATCAGAGTTCCACCAATCAAACTACTTTTAGATCTTTTACAGCATTACCCTTCGGTATTTCCTACCTCCCAGTTCCCACAGTTGGCGGTATGAAATAGAACCCAGGGAAAGGGAACATGTATGCTTATTACTGCTATAAGTAAATAATATTCTAGCACTGCTACAGCGACTAAGAGTCCTCATTGCGCTGTCTGTTAAGTAAAGCTGCTTTTTCTATGTAACTTAAGTCCGTGCCCTTCCGCTGCAGCAGTGGCGCTGCACATCCCCCACCCCCGCGGCCACTTCCGTGTTTACACTCCTCTTCCCTCCAATTCCATGCGTACATTGTCAGCTTCACTCCCGCCCAATCTTCATTGGCTCAGCGCTGGCCCAGAGTCCCGCCCCCAGAAATCAACGTTCTTATTTGGAACATCTCCGAGAGCAGATTGGAACTAGGGGCCTGTCAATCCCGACCGTTCTGTCCTCTCCGAGGCGCTTCCGCTATGGTGGGAGGTTTGGGGGGGAGGGGAAAAGGGGGCAATTCCGTGCTGAGACTTCCCTAGGGCCAAGATTCCCTGTCGCCCACCCCACTCCTTCACATTCACCCACTGTTTACGAAAATAAACGTTCTTCTCTGATGCCCCCAGGCTCCAGGTCAGGGGTACCAAATATATACCGTGTCCTTCCCATTCTTCCCCTAAAAAAACAACCCACGAGGGAAGGGGCATTAAATCTACTTCTTCACAGCCACCCATTAAATGAGGAAAGGGAGGCGGGCCCCCGAGAGAAACATCCTCCCGGGCCATTCCACATTATTGAGTGACCCCTTCCAGAACCGTTACTCCTGAGCCTGCACAAGGTGGGGACGTGAAGAGGAGGGGCAGAGCATTTTTTTGGCGGGTATCGATCTACCGGACATGGCCCGGGGCTGCCTCGTCCACGCGGAAGTCGTGGATCTGTGAACCAAGTCTGAAAGGAGAGCCGAGCGGGGGTGGCGAGCGTTCACCGGAGAAGCCCGCCGCCCCCGACCGCGGGCAGCAGCGGCCTCTCCGGCCAGACAGCGTGGCAGGCGCAGCCGAGAGACAACAGCCTCACTCACTTCCTGGTTCCTCAGCAACTGGGGTGAAGCGCACAACTCGTCCGCCCCCGAGTCCCCAACTTAACTGCGGCTCGGCTCTCCAGCACCGGCTGCCAGCGCTCCGCCCGGCAGCTGCCGCCGCCGCTCGCCGAACACACCCTGAAGCGACAGCGCCAGATTCGAGGCAGGTTACTCTCCAAGGTGATCACTTCCTGATTCG
Organism: Mustela nigripes; assembly: GCF_022355385.1. Classification (NCBI taxonomy): domain Eukaryota; kingdom Metazoa; phylum Chordata; class Mammalia; order Carnivora; family Mustelidae; genus Mustela; species Mustela nigripes. The sequence goes on from NC_081557.1 coordinate 198,468,378, forward strand.
TCGCCTCCATTACTTCATTCACTACCCCCCTTTCCCCCGGCCGCCCCAGTGACTGAGGTGGACACTGAACCCCCTGCACTGACCGCCACAGGGGAGACACCCCGCCTTCTGTGCACCCCCTCTCCTGCTGCACCGATGCACAGAAGAAAAGTTCCCCCGTCCTTACCAGCCCGGATGAGCAGATCCAGCTGGTTCGTGGGTCCCTCATGCAGAGACGTCGCCATGTTTATCCCGGGGCTGGAGCTGCTGCTTCACATTGACTTACACCGTGAGCAGCGGCGGCAGGGGAGGAGGCGGAACCCGCGGCCGGAGATACACGCCGTGCGACCGACACACACTCACGCACTCGCACACACTCAGACGCCCGGATCCTTGCGCGTCCTCCGACAGGAAGCCGAGGCCGGCCCGCCTCCCGCCGCGGGGCTGAGAAACCCCACCACCTAACGGCAGGGGCGGCGGCGGCGGCGGTGGCGGCGGCCGCCTCGGCTGGCAACGCGATCCTTCCGCCCCGCGCCCAGACAGGAAGTCCCGGACGCCCGCCCCGGAGAGCGGCCGCGGCCCACGGCGGGGGAGACACCTGAGGCTGGAAACCGCCCCGGGAGCCGCGGCTAGGACAAGGGCCCTCGGCAGGAAGAGGCACATTTCACGCTCTGCGGAAGAAAAGTCTGCAATTGTCCCCACTTTGGAAAAGAGCCATTAATCAAATTTTCTTCCTGGAAGAGATCTAATACCTAGTCCCACAGCTGTAAATAAAGGTGGCTATTTAACTTGTTTTGGCCGTTTCGAAGCTTATGCAACATGTAACCCGTCCACTTGAAAAGCTGCACTTTAAAACAGGAATACCAATAACAACAAAAAAAGAGGCATGCCTACAAAATATGCTAAAAGCTTTACTTGGAAAGTAAGGAGTTTCCAACTACTTTCAGAGGCCGACTTCGTCTTTTTCCCCACTACAGAACTGTTAAAGAGCACACTAAACAGGTATTTATTAGTAAACAACATGCCAGCCTCTGGTAGATTATCCTTCCCCCATTTGCTAGTCATGAAACTCATGTACCCTTTCATTCCTATTTTGTTCGTTTGGAAACAAACATTCATTTATGTCATCTCCCTTTTAAAATCTTTTTCACAGAAACTAATCCTATTATAAATACGTACATGTTAAAATACAATCGAGGAGGGATAAATTGCCATTTAGTGACTATAAATTTATTGACACAGAAAATCAAACCAATAAGATGACTCGGATGAATCTTCTAAAACAAACAAACAAAAAAAATGCTTCCCTGGTCCAAAAGAGGTTTGAAATAAAACGTTGCCCTAAAGTTCTTTCGACACATAATTTACATAAAACAGTGCTTTCTACAGAGTAAGTGCTCAATAAGTATTTGCTAAATAAACACCAGAAAAGATTCGGCAGTTACAAATTTAAGGTATAATACTTATGATCTGAATGGAATGAACTGTGCTGATAATCTTGAAGTGAAAAAAATTTCCAGTGGTAATACTAATGTACAATTTTACAAGTTTGCCCAGTGTGTCAGTGCAGTTTCAGAATACATATATACAGCCCATGACTTTTCTTTTCCTTTCTTCTAAATACTCATTTATTCTCCTGAAGCTTTCTCCTAGCCCTGCCACCATGATCTCCACCCTCCCCAAAAGAACTTATATGCCATTTCCAAAATACAACTCCTCTTGAAATCAATAAGGATCTTTCTTGCATTAGGTGAACTTTCACCTACTAGACAGAACTATATGATTGGTAGCTTTTAAAATCTATGGTCAATTTTAAAAAAGGGTCATCCATTGATGGGCAGCATCTTAACCTGAGACAGTTTACAGGTGGGATGTGATACAGAATATAGCAGTTACTCCTGGCTTTAGGCAGATCACCGAAATTGATAATAAACCTGAGTTTCTACTCCTATCAATCAGTAGATTTTCCTGTATTTAAAATGGAAAAGCAGCTTATTTTTTTCTGGAGGCAACAGGTTAACTTGGCTCAAGAAGGCATTCTCAATATGCAAGTCTTTTGCAGCCTGATCTGATGTGTAACTTTTACCTTATAATTTGCTTCTTGAGATATATCTTAAGTCAACAGTATGTATTTTATTATTTGTACATCTTAATTATATGTATTTACCTCAGCCTTATATTTTAAGTTCCAAGAAAAGAGAAACTATCTATTCCTACCTAATACTTCATTGTGTGTGTGTGTGTGTACAAATCAATTCAGAAAGACTGGAAAATATTCCTATATATTTAAAGTTCTCGTAAAAACACAATTCCCTGGGCTTTAATGCAATTTTGCCTTGCCACTGAAACTATGATTTCAGCCACCAATACTTCTTAGAAACCAAAAGAAGTATATTGGAAGTGGCAAGCTGCTGCTGGAAATATAAGTTGGTACAAACTTCCAGGAAAGCAGTGTGGCATTATATATAAAGAGTCTAAAAGAGGTTCATACATTCTGACCCAGGAGTTTCATTTCCTGGGCCTAGCCTGAGGAAATAAAACATTCAGTGGATTGTTCCATTAAAAATGCATTCGAAAAAATTTAAACAACACAGTAAAATAGTAAAAATATAAATGTGCTAAGATTTAAATATCTATTTAAATATCTATTTCTTCCCCTAATATGACTCAAGCCCTGTAGTACATGTGAATGTATGTATACACTATATACATGTGTATACATACACATTTCACACATACTCATCTGCACTTCTCAAGTCTTCAAGATTAAGCAGGTATTAGTAAGTAGAATAAAAAACAGTAAGAATAGATAGGGTAGGAGGTAGACAAATCATATTACGGCATATAAGAGTAAATTCATATTCTGCTAGTAACATTACAGAAAGATATCTCCTACATCAAAGTTATTGCTATATCATAGCAGGGGGAAAAAGATAAATAGGTAACTCTTACTGAAATAACAGCTCCTATGCTAACTGCTTTATGTTCACTTTTTTTCACATATTCCTCTCTGCGTTCCTATGAATTATATATTATTACTGCACTCATTTTATAGATGTAGAATCTAAGTTTCCTTGACCAAGGTCATAAAGTTAATGAGAGGCACGTCCAGGATTTGAACCCAAGCACTGACTCCAGAGTCATTACCTCCACCACTAGCCAAGCACCAAAGTAACAAAGCCTTTTTATCTCCATTCTCCATTTATATCCATTTATTCTCCATTTACATCCATTTTCTTGTCTGAAAATCCTTTTTTTTTTTTTTTTAAGAGAGTACACATGAGCAGGAGAGGGCAGAGGGAGAGGGGGAGAGAGAAACTGAGGAAGGCTCTACACTCAGCGCACAGACCAATACCAGGGTCCATCTCACATCCCTGAGATCATGACCTGAGTCGAAATCGAGATTCAGATGCTTAACTGACTGAGCCACCCAGGTAACCCTGAAAATTCTTTTATATTCCTCCCTTCAAGACATGGAACCCAAGACCCTTCTCCCTAGTGTGAGCTGGACTTAAAAGACTCCAAACAAGAGTGAAGGTGCAAGACTTCAGAAACTGTCTGCTTGATCTCTTCCTTTTGGGTCACTCTCTGAGGAAGCCAACTGCCATGTCATGAGTACACTCAAGTAACTGTGGAGAGGCCCTTGAGGCAAGAAACAATGGCATCTTGCCAACAGTCTTGTGTCTGTCCAGTAGAAGACCGATCCTCCAGCCCGAATCAAGCCTTCAGAGGGCTACAGCCTCACAAAAGACCTTGAGCTAGAACCAGCAAGTAAGCTACTCTTCAATCCTTAACTATAAAAACTACAGTATAAGAAATGGCTGCTGTTGTAAGCTGCTAAATCTGGGGCAATCTGTTAATCAGCAAAAGAAAGAAGGAACACAGAAGGCATTTAAACTCTCAACTTGTCACATTTCAGAGCTCAGATTTTAAAAAAGGATAAAGTTTATAAAGGACTTTAACTTTTAACTATAGTATCCTGATAATATAGTATCCAGTACAGTATCCTGACTATAAAATTCTTTATAGTCTGGGCATCAACTCTTTCATCCTCCAAGCTCTCCTTTTTGAAAATGAGTCTATAATATAATCATTATCATTAAAGTCTAATACAACAAAAAATAGATACCCTTGGCTTTTTTAATAATTTTATGGTTCCACAGTAACCAAAACGGAAAACATTCTTGAGAGATATTGTTTCCAATACCATATAAGTTGCAAATGTTTTTATTTTTAGATTACCCAGATGGTTTCATTTATGCTTTCCATTTATCTCGTGTATTATACGAGATTATAAAATATTATATAATTATGTAATAATTATAAAATAGATTATACTAATTATAAAATATTACAGATTGGAAAGGAACCTAGAGACCACATCACCTAGAGTTTTTCAAAAAATAAAGAACCTGAATATCATGATCTGTCTTCCTGGCTACCATAAATTAGATATATTACATTTTAAAAACCAAATATATAATTGTGTGCTCTAGTAGATGCTAATAAAAACAAAAGACACGGTCTTTAAAGTTTTTAAAAAATTGGGCTGGAATCTAAGGAAGTAGACATTCCATGCATTAATGTTATCTTCCTACAATTCAGGAGAAGGATGCCAGTTTCCTATTTTAGTAAGAACAGCTCTCTCTACCAATGTGCAAGTTATTTGAGAATCACCAATTTAGTCCAGTGCCCTCACATTATACACATGAGGAAACCAAGGCCCCAAGAAATTAAATAATTTGGTCATACAGTATCTTAAGATTTCAAGGTAAAAAATTCTATAAAATAAACTTCTATAAAACTTAGAAATTATAAAACAGATGAAAAGTTAAATCCATTTTACCACTACTGTATTTATAAACTATAAGTTGCAAAATGATTGCTTTTTTTACATCAAAAGCTAAAGCAATGGTTAATGTCTTTCTGACAAATTAAGGAAAAAAAATGAAAAAAAAAATTCGAGCAGTGAAGGGTGGGAGAACAATAAGAGAAGGCCAAATGGTCTAAACTTTTCTGATACAATTGAACTAGTAACTAAATTCAGAGCTGGGTTGTGATGTGTTGGACATGCTTAGGAGAAAAAAGTCAAGAAAACTAAGCTATAAGAAAAATAGGCCGAAGAAAGAAAGGAAGGAAGAGGGGAAGAGAGGAAAGAAGGAAGGAAGGAGAAGGGGAGGAAGGAAGGAAGGAAGGAAGGAACAAAAAGCATGCCTATCAAGGACAAACTGGAAATCAAGTGACTTAGGACCATTAAGTAAATCTTCATTCATCAGCCTTGGAAGATAGACAATAGAGGTAGAAGTAGAAACTACAGATTCACAGAGAAAAGATGAATTATTTCACATGTTTTCTGCTACTATTTTATTATCTATTTACAATTTTTTATACTACTGACTTGTTTTATTTAATAGTCAGATTTTATAAACTATTATTAGAATGAAGATATTTGGGAGTGCCTGGGTGGCTCAGTCATTAAGCGTCTACCTTCGGCTCAGGTCATGATCCCAGAGCCCTGGGATAGAGCCCCACATCAGGTCCCCCGTTCAGCAGGAAGCCTGCTTTTCCCTCCCCCACTCCACCTGCTTGTGTTCCCTCTCTCTCTCTGAATCGCTGACAAATAAATAAAGTCTTAAATAAAATAAAATAATAAAATGAAGGTGTTTGAACCCCCCAGTCACATATTCATTCATTTATTCAACAAATAATTATCTAACACTTAATTTGAGCAAGTTTCTGTCATAGCCATCTATTTTTATACCTGGTAGCAGTAAGTTATGTAACAAAAGAAAAAAAATTAAGCCTTCCTAATGCACACAGAACTCCCACTAAGGGTGAAATTCTTAGAGACAGTATGATGCATAAAATTGATTATACATGAAATTAGGGAATAGTGGCTATATAATATGTTTTTGGACTACCACCCAGGAAAGTTAAAATTACTTATATGCATAAAAGCCTTCATACATCATAGATTTTTAATGAGGGGTTCACAAAGGCAAAATTTTGTTAGTACTCTGCATTTTTCTAAAGAGAAGGACCATGGCTTATTTTAGATTCTCAAAGAGATCCATGACTCTTATAAGTTATTTTATCATGAGTTACCCTGGCATATGCATTTATGGATTACAAAAACTCTACAGTGAGTAAGGACTCAATATGTATGATTTTTAAGACTGGCAGTTTGGGGGCGCCTAGGCAGGTCAGTCGGTTAAACATCCAACTCCTGGTTTTGGGCCAGGTCATGATCTCCCAGTAATGAGATCAAGCCCCAAGTCGAGGGGACCCCAAGTCAAGCTCTTCACTCTGCACAGCTTCAGATTCTCTCTCCCTTCCCCGCATCCCCTCATACTCTTCCTCTTTCTCTTTCTAAAAGATAAATAAATAAATAAAATCTTAAAAAAAAAAAAAAACTGATGGTATGGTTTACATTCGTGTTTTCTGCATTTTACTTATTAAGTTATTCCTGGGCCAGACTCTCCTTGAGCTTGTTGACTCTTCACTCTGGTTTACACTAGGTGACACATTGCTTCTGATTCTTAGCAGCCATTCCTAGAAGACTGTCAACTGATACTGTAGCTAGTCTTTTCTTATGGGTATTACACAAACAACTCTTTCCAAACAGCATTTATTAAGCACCCATATGTACATGATATCCAGCAAAATGAGTTTAAATATTAGTTAACGATATCTATATTTTAGATAACATTTATGACAAGTGATTTCAAGGGCTTTGGTTCTTTATTCTCATTAGAGAATATATAGTATCTTGACTACTCTGGAAATTTTTTTTCAATTCTTGTGAACCTTTACAAGAGCTAATATATGATTCACATTTAGCATGTTTATGAAAAATTTACAGTGGTGGAGTTCTCAACTATGTTACCACTTTAAGTCAAATTCTATTTTGATTGATCCCTAAAGGAATATTCAGATTAACTAATTTCTTCCCCTCTTACAGTATAGCTTCTGCACTCTTCTCACCAAAAAGTTCCTCAGAGGTCAACATTAATTGAGCATTTAATTGCCAAACCCATCTGCCTCCTCTTAGTCTTCACCTGACTCGACTTCTCTTAACAAATGACATTATTAACCAGCCCTTACTGAAATATTTCCCTTCATTTGATTTTCATGAGAATAAACTGTCTGGCTTTGGTTTTTTTTCCTATTTGTTTCTCTTCAGTTGATGTCATCCACTTCCACACACCCCTTAAATGTGGTGTTCTCCCATAGTATGATCTTTAACCACCTTCTCTCTTCATTCTTCACTCTCTCAAGAATAGAATTTACTATCCATTCACTACCCGGGTTTCTGTACTGATTCAAAAATCAGTACCTCCAGGCTTGACTTATTATTTTTTTAGATCTAGGTTCTAATTTCCAATTATATTACAAACATCTTGGCTAACCCACTGGTACCTAAAGTTCTTTTATCTACAAAAATCTCCTTTGTTTTCTCTACCAAGAGCATTACCATCATCCCAGGCTACAAATCTGAGTCACCTATGATCCTAGTTTAAGAACTCATCTATTACACAATTTTTTTAAAGATTTTTATCCATCCATTTGAGAGAGAGAGAGAGAGAGCGTGCAAGAGAGAGCATGGGGGGGGGCACAGGGTTATAGAGGGAGAAGCAGGCTTCCCACTGAGCAGAGAGCCCAATGCAGGGACTTGATCCCAGAATATGACCTGAGCCAGAGGCTCAACTGACTGACCATCCTATTATACAATTTATTATATTACATATTATTATATATAATATATTATATTATTTATATTATATATAATATATACAATTTTGAGGGGGATTTAAAACATACATGAAACTATAAAAAATAATGTAAAAAATAGTCACCTTCCCACACCCAGAACCAACAACTGTTAACATTTTGTTATTTATGCCTAAAGGTGTTTTTTCCGCCCTAAGAAATAACACATTACAGGGGAAGATAACATCTTACTAGCCCCAGTTTCACATACCATTCCATCTCTCCAAAGAAACCACTATCTTAGGTTTTATGCATATTCTTTCAATTTTTTACATTTTTATGTTTTTGTGTATGCATATATTTACAGGTGTGTGTGTGTGTGTGTGTGTGTATCCCAGAATAATATATATACTATTATTTTTGCATGCTTTGGGTACATAAATGACATTATTCTATATATGCCATTCTAAAATTTTCTTTTTTTTCATCCAAAATTTACATGCTATCCATATTGGTATAAATAAACATAGATATGCTTTTTAGATGATACACATTATTCCAGTGCATCAATTTACCTCATTTTATTCATAAAATTACCTACTGATTGACAAATAAATGTATTTCCACTTTTACTTTCATGAACAATGCTGCAAAAAAATTCCTCTCCATGTTTTCTTAAACCTGTATGCTAGAGTGTTTCCACAGTATAGAAATTTTACTACAATAGAAATTACTATTATAGAAATAGTAATAGAAATTTTGACATACAAATAGAATTTTTATATAATAAAAATTATATAAGTGCATTTTTAATTTAAATGTTACTCTCTCCAAAGTAGCTATGCAAGTCCAAAATTCCACCAGTGATATGTTAAGAGTATCCACTTTTCTCAAATTCTTGTCAGTACAAGATATAATGAGACTTTAAAATTTCTGCCGTCTGTTGGGTGACAAGAAAACTATCATTCTTGAATTAATTTGCATATACTTAATAAGATACTTTTTCATATACTTACTGGCTATTAATATTTCCCTTATAAATTAGTCATATCCTCTGTCATTTTTCTATGATACTTTTTGTCTTATTCATATGTCAAATGTTAACATATTCTAGATAATAATTCAGACATGTGTTGCAAATATCTTCTGCTAGCCTGCTGTTTGACTTTTAATTTGGTTTATCGTATCATTTGTCTTACAAAAATTTTAGGTATTGATGTAGTCAAATTAATATGTGTTTCACCTTACAATGTATGTTAAATAGTCCCTGGAATAAAAAGGAAATCATAAAGGAATTAAATATTTAAAAATGAATTACAATTAAAATATAATATATCAGATAGGTATGACACAGCTAAAACAGAACTTAGAGGTCAGGAGATGGAAAAGTTTCAAAATTAACAAGCTAAGCATTCAATCATAAAGATGGACAAATCAACAGAACAAAACCAAAGAAATAGAAGGAAAGAAATAATAAAGAATAGGAAAAATGAGTCTACGGCCATACCACCCTGAATAAGCCCGATCTCGTCTGATCTCGGAAGCTAAGCAGGGTCGGGCCTGGTTAGTACTTGGATGGGAGAATAGGAAAAATGACATAGAGAACAATAATTTGTTTTTAAAGAGAGAGCAGGAGAGGGGCAGTGGTGGTGGTGGTGGTAGGGAGAGAGAGAATCTTAAGCAGGCTCCACACCCAGCACAGAGGCCAAGGCAGGGCCTGATCTCACAACTCTGAGATCATCAAGAATTGGATGCTTAACCAACCAAGCCACCCAAGTGCCCTGAGAAGAATAATTTTTAAAAATAGTGCAGATTTACAAAACTAAAAGATGATTTTGAAAAGATTGATAAAATAGACTTGAGCAAGAGTTATCAAGAAAATAAAGTACAAATATGAAACAAAAGTGGAGAAATAACCACAGACACAATAGATACAAAAACAGTAAATCAGTATTATGAACAATTATATCTTAATTAAGTTTAAATGTGGATGAAATGCATAAAGAAGTTGTGTAAATTATAGAAGAAAAAATAAGTAATAAGTAGTAAAGAAATTAAATGTAAGCCAAAGCCTCCTCTCCGTATTTCTTATTAAAGTTCCTAAACTTAAAGGAAAACAAAGCAAAATGATGAGCAACAGGTATTTTTAAATGCAAGGATAGTTCAACATCTGAGAATCCATCAATCAACTGGCCGTATTAACAGACTAAAGAAGAAAACTTATGACCTACCAAAAATGCAGAAAAAGCACCTAATAAGACTCCATTCTTAAGTAGAACTTAACACAAAAATAAAACCAAAGGCAGAGATGGGACGTTTTTATATACTAAAACCTACAGTAAACGTTAAACTTGAAGTTGAAACTTAAGATACTTCCCTTCGAGATTAGGAACAAAATAGGGATGCCAATTAGTATCACTACTCTTCATCATACTGGAGTTCTTGACCAACATTATAAGAAAAGAAAAAGATGTAAGATAACCGGAAAGGAGAGGAAGTTTGAGTTATATCAGATGAGGTCCTCCAAGACGAGTAAGCTCCCAGTTGATCCACAGATGACCACAAATAGGGAAGTAAGCCCAGCCCATCTCAGCAGAACCACATAGCTAATCCATAGTCTCAGGAAAACCAGTAATTAGTTCTTGTTTCAAGCCAATAAATTTGGGGGGATTGTTATGCATCAATAGCTGACACAAGTAATGAGTGATGGGTATCCATTATTGGGCAAGTATAAAGGTAAAATGTGATGGATATCTATCACGGAGCATTGTGCAGCAATTCGTAGCAGCATATTACATATATACAAAGCACATGCGTGGCTATTAAGAGCAGTACTTAATAAAATAATAGAAACAGTAAGATACATAATACCATTTATATGAATCTCAAATATATAGAATAGCATATACACAATATGTAAAAAATATGCATCAATCAAATTAAAGTTGATGCTTATGAGCAAGGGAGATGTGACTGTTTATAAATAGGATAGAAAGGGATAAATTGATTGAAAAAATATGTAAGAGGGTGTGAAATAGGGATCTAAGCCTTTCTCTGTATAAAAAGCCAACTAGCTTAATAAAATTTATTAAATAATCTGTCCTTTCCCACTGACTTATAAATCTATGTCTATTATTAACCAGGTATAAATACATGCTTATTCTGTCCCTGAGGTCTCTATTCTACCCTAATAAACTGTCTGCGGGTCAGTAACACATTTAAAATTTTTCTAGGGCCACAGAATTGTTCCTTATAAGTAGGAGGGCAAACACCATATACTTTGTTCTTTTGCAGAATTGTCTAGACTATTTTTGGATCTTTAAGAGTTTATCAGATTCCTCCAGAAACAAGTTCTCTTGACCTTTTGACTGAAATTGTACTGAATTTATAGATTAATTGAAGAAGAATTAACAGCTTTACCTTGTCCATCTTTCCATGTTCTTTGTGGGTTAAAGATTAAAGAAATCAAATGGTTTGGGTCTATTTCCTCTTCAGTAAGTTTTATATCCCTTCACGTATTTATGCCCCTCAACAAAGTTAAATTATTATTTTCATAAAGGTATTGCATATTATTGTTAGACTTATTCCTAAATACCTATTTATGTATTTTTTTTTACTATTATGAATGGGATCTTTTTTGTCTCATTGCTATTTTTTATTTTAAAATTTTTATTACTGAAGTATTGCTGACACACAATGTTATATTAGTCTTCGGTGTAAAACATAGTAACTCAACAATTCTGTATGTTGCTCAGTGCTCACCAGGATAAGCGTTGTTATCATTTGTCACCAGATAATATTTTTACAATATTATTGACTGTATTCCCTGTGCTGTACTTATTATCCTCATGAATTCTTTTATTTTATAACTGGAAAATTCTACCTTTTGGTCTTCTTCACCTACTTTGCCCATCCCCCAAAGCTCTCTCCTCTGGCAACCAACACTTTTTTCTCTGTATTTATAGATCAGTTTCTGGTTTTTGTTTATTTGTTTTGTTTTGTTTTGTTTTGTTTTTTAGATTCCACATTTAAAAGTGAATCCATATATTTGTCTTTCTTTGTTTAATTTCACTTAGCATATTATACCCTCTGGGTCCATTCATGTTGTCACAAATAGTAAGATTTCATTCTGTTTTTATGGCTGAGTAATATTCCATTGTGTGTGTGCACGCAAACACACACCTTTTTTTTTTTAAGATTTTATTTATTTGACAGGGATCACAAGTAGGCAGAGAGGCAGGCAGGTGTTGGGGAGAGGAAACAGGCCCCTGTTGAGCAGAGAGTCCAACATGGGGCTCGAACCCATGACACTGGGATTATGACCTGAGCCAAAGGCAGAGGCTTTAACCCACTGAGCCACCCAGGTGCCCCTGTCCCGGGTGCCCCAAACACACACCTTTTTTATGACTCTCTGATTATCATTCTTATATAGAGCAACTGTGATGGAACCCTCTAAGCAGGTTTAAAATCTATATAAATTCTTAAAACTTATGTGTTAATTAAACCATTTGTAAATGCCAATTTGGTTTCTTCCATTCTGATCTTCATGCCTTTTATTTCTTTTTCTTACTTGCATTTGCTAGAACCCCCAGAAATAATGCTTGTTAGTAAAGATGACAGCTGGCATCCTATTTCCCTATTAATCACGACAGTTGCCATAAATTTTTAACATAGACATCATATCAAGTCCCAATCCAGATTAAAAGTCTCAGAGGATAGTGAATTTTAACAAATTTTTTTTGATCTACTGGGATGATTATACAGGTTTTCTCTTTTAATCTATTCATATGGCAAATTTTATTAAAGATTTTCTAATAGCCCTCTTTGCCTTCCTAGTATGTATTTAGTCATTATGTATTTTTTAATCAGTGCTAGATTTACTATTATTTATTTAGAATATTTGTAGCTATGATCATACATAAATTCTGCAAGAAACTTATTTTTTTAATGCTGGGTCCATTTTATAGTTAAGGATTACTACCTTCATAAAATGAGGTGGAAAGCTTTCCCTTTTCACTGTTTCCATTATAGTTTGTACATAATGGGGCTTATGAATGTATCCCTTGAAATTTTATTAATAAGCCTGGGTCTGATGGATTTTACTTGAATTAGGGAATGCATATGTAAATTTAAAGAACTCAAAAGTTGACTTGAATGTTTCTATTTCTATTTTGAGTCAACTATATATATACTTACATATACATATATATAATTTTAAGTGTTCATAGGTTTTCAAATTCCTTGCCAACAGGTTGTTCATAGTATTTTCTTATGATTTTCAAACTCTAATCTATTGGCCTTATTTTTGTTCTTCACAGGGCTCATTTTCTTTGATTCACCTTTACATCCATTTTTTAGATTTTAAGATTTTTATTATCTATTTTCTTTTCTATTTCATTAATATTTACTTTTTTATCTTTATAATTTCTTCTACTTAGTTTGGGTTTATTCTGTTGGTCCTTTATTACCATCTAGATGAACATGTGTTCATTATATCTTTCATATTTACCAATAAATGCATTTAGAGCTACTAAATTTTCCAGTGGGTTCTACTTAAATCAAATCTCAAATTTTTATATGCAATGCTGTCATAGTTACTTAGTTGCAAATATTTTTAATTTTCATTTTCTCTTCTATCCATCGGTGAGCCAATATAAAGTATTTTGATTTTTACCTCATTGCTGATTTCTAGTTTTATTGTATTATGATGAAAGGATACATTTTGATTGATACATATTTTCTGAACATTGTTGAGATTCCTCTATGACCTAGCACACAGTTAAGAGCTGACCTATATGCAACTGAAAAAATTTGTACAGGGCTGTATTTTATTAGGTTAGGCACAATTCTATAAATCTCTAGTTTATGAAGTGTGTCAGTCCTGAGGTTCAATTCTTTGATCCCATTTTAAATTTTGTCTCTATTTCATTTTTAAATTTTGGGAGAAGTGTGTTAAAGTCTCATTGTTTTATAGGCATGTCCACTACTCTTTGTAATTTTAAAAGTTTTAAGTGATATTTCAAGGCTATGTTGTTAGATGCATATAAGTTTATGATGATTATGTTTTCTGGGTTGTTCCTTTTAGCAGTTTAAAGAGTCCCTGTCCCAGTTAAAAATTTTTACCCTAAATTCTATGTTATTACCCCAGCTTCCTTTGGTCAGTATTTTTCAGATGAATATATTGCTCTACACCCTTTTTATACCATTTTGTTTCATGTATCTGTTAAAAATAACACATACTCATGTTAAGATCACAACAGATTATTTTAATATAATTTCTGGTGTTTTGGACTTATTTCTACTATCTTGATTTATGATTTGTATTTCCATTTTTTCTCCTTTGTTGCCTTCTGTTGGATTGTCAAGTTTAGTTTATTCCCTACCCCCAACTTAGTATTTTGGAAGCTATTCCTTCTATTTCTATTATTTGAGTATGTTCCAGTTGCTTAAAATAAATGTCCTTTTCACTTTTCATCTTCTCCAATCACATTTCACACAGTTCCTAACTATTTTATTCAAGGGCCACCACAATCTGGTTCCACCCTTTATAGCCTTACCGCCTCTCTCTACCATATGCCTCTACAAAGCCTAATCTCTAGTTAAACTATATTGCTTGTTAATCTCTAAATGAAATACAAAATTCCTGGCATTCTCTCCTGGCTCATGACATCTTCTCATTCACTCACTCATTCAATCAACAATTTATGGAAAACTTATTTGGTACCTAGCTCCGACCAATACCAGTAAGTACCAAGGATAAAGTCTCTGGTTTTATGAAGCATCATAATGTGGAAACATTTAATAAATATAAATAGAATAGAACAGAACATCATGAATGCATGAATTCAGGTAAGTTAACTGGTGATACTTGGTTCCCATCTTCCACTCCATCCTCAAACCACCGTCCCTGGAATACACAACTACCCACCAGGTGGCACCAAACCACACCCAGACCTTAGACTGATATGTCTTAGTCTGAATCCTGGAAGGCACATTTTCCTCCATACACATTGTCTCAGGTCATTTTATTAAACTCACAATAATGCCCTATTTTATGTGATCTGAGGTTCTAGGAATTATTTACTACCTCACCGTGAGAGTTTACTATATCACAAGTTGTGTCCTACCCAAAAAAGAAAAATGGGGGGCTATGACAAAAAATAACAGAACAATCCTAACTGAGATTGACGAGTATCAGCTAAAGGCAATCTCTCTCTGAGAAAGTGACATTTAAACTGCGATCTAAAGGATGACCAGAAGTAAGAAACTGAAAAACTGGAAAGCAAACAGTACATTGTGAGCACACTATGAAGGTAAATGCAGTTCATGGAAATTTTGCATTTCATTTCATGGAAATGCAAAAAGACAACAGTGTGTGTGTGTGTGTGTGTGTGTGCGTGTGCGTGCGCGCATGCATACTGAGGTGAGAGGGGTGGTATATAATTCATCAGAGTAAAATGCTTCAGAGTTTGGACTCTGGAACCCTACTTACCATCTGAATTTATTTTATTTTCTTTTTTAAAGATTTTATTTATTTATTTGACAGATAGGAATCACAAGTAGGCAGAGAGGCAGGCAGAGAGATGGGGGAAGCTGGCTCCCACCGAGCAGAGAGCCCGATGCGCGGCTCGATCCTATGAGATCGACCTGAGACCATGACCTGAGCCACCCAGGCACCCCTACCATTTAAATTTAAATCCTTGCTCCAACACTTAAATAGCTGTCTAGTCTTGGAAAAGTTATTCATCCTAGGGTTGTTAAAAATATTAAATATATTAATATGTGAAGCCCTAAGAACTATTCCTGGCAATATAGTAAAGAAAATTGAAATGTTAGGGTTTTGTTTTTGTTGCTATTGTTACTATTTCTCGATGAGTAAGAGGAACCAAATTATTTAGTGTCTTAAAGGCCATGTTAAAAATTCTGAATATTGGGTGCCTGGGTGGCTCAGTGGGTTAAGCCGCTGCCTTCGGCTCAGGTCATGATCTCAGAGTCCTGGGATCGAGTCCCGCATCGGGCTCTCTGCTCAGCGGAGAGCCTGCTTCCCTCTCTCTCTCTCTCTGCCTGCCTCTCCATCTACTTGTGATTTCTCTCTGTCAAATAAATAAATAAAATATATAAAAAAAAAATTCTGAATATTATCCTAAGTGCAATTAGAACCCACTGAAAGGGTTTAGGGAAAGGAATGTAATGATTAAATTTATAAAGATATTTTTTAAAAATCACTTTGGTTACTATCTAAAGCATAGATTTCTTAGAGTGAAAGGGGAAAAGGCCAAGAATGAAAACAAGAAGTTAGAAGGCCAATGGCCATGATAATGACTCAAAAATAAAAAATAGCTACAGATTGATCTAGGCTAGTAACAATGAAGGAAGAAAGAAATTGGTAGAGTCAAGATATATTTTGGAGGCAAAACTGACATGATTTGGTATTGGACTAGAAGTTGAGGGAGAAAAAGGTGTAAATGATGACTTCTCAACCAGAAAATCCTTTGCTACTGGACAAAGATTCTTTGTCTACCAAACTTTAGTCAGGCTTCTAAACCATCTCATAGGTCCATCTGTGTATTTCCTTGTAAAATCCCATTTTAGCAAGAACTCTGCTAAGTCCGTTTAGCATCCCCCATCCTCTGTATCTGATCACTCTAAATATTTGATAGTGTTCCTCATCCTCCCCCTCCCCCAGGTGATGTGTGAACACCCTGGCTTGTCTTCAGCAAGAATCTGTTTAGGCCAAAACCTCCACTCCTCCATTCCTGATATTTCCTCTTAGTAATTTTCCATCCATTGACCCCCTTCCTGCTGTTTAACTATAAATTCCCACTTGGCTTATGCTGTATTCTGAGCTGAGCCCACTCTCTATCCCTCACTGCAAAATCCCTCACAATGGTCTCTATCCCTATCACAATAGTTCCCCTTTGAATGAAGTCTTCCTTACCATGCTTTAACAAGTGTCATTGAATTTTTTGTTCTGTAACACTTTTGAAATGAAATTTTATTCTCCCAGGTTCAGCGAAATTATGAAATTTCCATTACAACAGCTAGGAGCTCTCTCCCCCTCATTCTCATAATATTGATTTTTTTTTAACCTTGGGTTATAAAAAGTTGTTTTCTTACATATTTTACCTAATAAAGGGCAAGCTCCTTTACAGTTACGGCCTTACCTAGTTTCTTGTTCTAGCCCCCCGAGAGACACACAAAGCACAGGCTCTGTCTCTGCATAGCACAGGCAGTCTCCGGTAACTCTGCAAGTGGTCTCAAAGCCAGGGTGGCTCCTCATGCTCTTTTACTTCGTTCCTTTATGAACTACAAGATTTCAGACTGCTTTCTTCTTTTTTCAGCTATTCATTCTATCTTTTGGAATTCTGTTTCTCCTAAGACTAGCTGCAGAATTAAACTCATCTCTCATTAACCCCCCATTTCTTGGGGCCCCCCAAAACAAGTACACAGGGAGTCTTTCTATTAAAGTGCTTGCTATTAATTACTATTGAAAAACAGAAGGTGACAAAATTAAAGTAGGGTTTCAAGTCTATAGTTTCTGACTCCCTTGGTGAGATGCAAGCTGAATGCACTGGCTTCTACCCTTGACTTTTATTCCCAAGGATAAGTTTCCCAAAAGTCTTTCTTTTTTTTGTGGAGGCTTCTCCTCCCAGAATATAGGACTGCAGATGAAACCCAGACAAAATAATTGGTGTCTTCTTGTCTCAAGTAGATAACTGGCACTTCTGAAAGCCTCCTAAACAGACATGTAGTGGTAGCAAGAAATTTAAAACAAATGTGATTCTGCTCACCTCATTTTTTTTTCAAACTAAATAGCTAAAACTTCATACTGTAAGTCCAAATAGATGTTAACTGTAGAAAAATGTCTCTAGAGAAGAAGGGGGAAAAAAAAGATTTTCAAGTTTGTTCAAGAAAGCAAATGTCAAAAAGAAATCAGCACCTTTCTTTTTTTTTTTAATTAATTAATTTATTTGACAGACAGAGATCACAAGTAGCCAGAGAGGCAGGCAGAGAGAGAGCAGGAATCAGGCAAGCAGAGAGCCCGATGCAGGGCTCGATCCCAGGATTCTGGGATCATGACCGGAGCTGAAGGCAGAGGCTTTAACCCACTTAGCCATTCAGGCGCCCCAAGAAATCAGCAACTTTCGATTTCTTTTTCCTCTTGGACAAAATCTTTGATTTCTGCTTGAAAAGAATTTTTTCATTCTAACTTAGTATTCTAAATATTTATTTTCTGAGAATTAAGTAGCATAAAAAAGGTGTTATAGAAGAAAAAGGATTTAGATTTTCCTAAAAGTCTTGTCAAATGTCATGTACAATAAGAAGTACCTTTTTGCTAACAAGTTAGAGACATAACTCCTTTCTTTTTGATGTAAAACTTTCTAGACTGATCTTTTGCAAGGTCATCTAGTAATAAGAAAATGTCTCCCAAGTTCTGGCTAACAAAGAATTCATTTTGTTCAAATATATTCTTAAAAATAGGTAATAAAAAATAATAAAACAATAAATAAGTTATTCTGGAGAATAACTACTTATTATTACCACCCTCTAATATAAAATATATGAAAAATATTTTCTGTTAAATTTTAAAATTGTTCAGTCAAGGAGCATAGTATCTTGGCTAATTTACAAAGTGAAAAGAAGGGCACTGGGTTGCTCAGTTGGTTAGGCAACTGAGTCTCGGTTTCAGCTCAGGTCATGATTTCATGGGTAGTGAGATCGAACCCTGCATGTGGTTCCTCACTCATCAGGAAGTCTGCTTAAAAGATTCACTCCCTCTGCCTCCCGCCGCCAATCGCTCCAGCTCTCCCTCTCTCTCACTTCCAAATAAATAAATAAATAAACCTACCTTTAAAAAACAAAGTGAAAAGAAATCAAACATCCAATTACAATCAAACAGTAACCTTAAAGTAGGAGAATAAGGGTTATCTGTTATAAAAACTTCATTCTATCTTAATAATGCCTATATGAAAGAGTTGAAATGGGTTGTATTCCTTCTTCCTTAATGTATATACTCAATGAAAAAAAAATTACAGAAACATAAAAAATTTTAAAAATAACAATCATCCTATCTCATTTCCTAATCCCACCCCCCAAGGGGTAATTAAGTGCTGTAAATAGGTTGCGTTTTTTGCACTGTCTCGACTTTTTTTGTACATAAAAATTTTTTGTACATAAAAAAATTAAAATGATGACATTTAGAAATGCTTAATTCTATTTGACTTGCTCCTCTGCCCCTAAACCCAGAGGCCTTAACTGTCAACTATGCCCTTATGATGAAATTTAAAATGACCCACCACATAGCAATAATACAATCTGGAACTTTAAATTAGCTACTACACTTGGCGATTCTTTGTCTTTCCTCACCTTTCCCCAACCCTCTCTACTCCATAGTATTATATCCTTGAATGCTTGTTTTTCTCAATTTAGTTGGTAAGCTTCTTTGAGGCCAAGCCCCATGTTTTATTCAACTTTGAATCACTTATTCCTAGGAGCCATGACACTGTTTGTATATAACAAGTACTTTGTACATGATAAATGTTATGCTTACCAGTGTCTCAAGTGTACGTAATAACTGTCATATGAAGGAGGAAGGGGGAGAATTTATCTGCTGCTTCAAATGTTTGAAAAGAAATGGTCTTAGCTTAACAGCAAATATTAACTTTAAAGAACAATTTCAGGAGGTGTTAATTTATGTGATCTGATTTGTGACAGAGCAATTTTACAACATGGCAAGTTTATATGCTTCCTCTGCTATATTCGAAGCACCATGAATGCACGTACATTGCCTGTCTCTTCTACCCCTCTAGCCCACGCCTAAAATACTGCTTGGCATATAATAAATGCTCAATGAATATTTATTGATGAATTAATTAATAGTAATCTGGCACATCATCTAATATAAACCTAAAAAAATTTTAGTATCTTTTCACCCCCAATAACAATATTCTGTGATGAGTATAACTCAGTATCACAAGAAGCTACTGTATTAACTGGGTTTTCATGATGGCAGAAGCTCTCTTTCAGTGCTGTCATTCCTAATAGTCTAGACAATGGTTCTCAAAGTGATCCTTGTGCCAATAGCATCACCTGTGGACTTGCTAAAAATGTAAATTTTCAAGTCCCATCCCAGATCCATTGGGTCAGAAGTTCTGGAGGTACGGCTAGCAACCTGTATTTTAACAAGTGCTCCAGAAAATACTGATGTATGTTCAAGTTTGAGAACCACTGGCCACAGAAATCTTTGTCATGGAAATAGAGGGATCTCAAAACACAAACAGGTCATTAAATATTAAATGAGGCTTTAAAGAAATATACTAAATGTTCAAATATCAAAGTGTCTCAGGATAAAGGAAATTAGGTCAATCAATTAAGGGACATAAAAAATTACCACTACATAGTCGAGGGCCTTTTTTTTTTCCTTAGCAGGAATCATGAAAGTGTATTCAATTAGCAACATTTAAAATGGCTTTTAGGGGGCGCCCTGTGGCTCAGTGGGTTAAAGCCTCTGCCTTCAGCTCCAGTCGAGATCCCAGGACCCTGGGATAGAGCCCCACATCAGGCTCTTGGCTCAGCAGGGAGCCTGCTTCCTCCTCTTTGTCTGCTCTCTGCTTACTTATGATCTCTGTCTGTTAAATAAATAAAATCTTTAAAAAAAAAATAAATTATTTAAATAAAATGGCTTTCAGATGCCTTCAATGAGTTATTAGGAAAAAAAGAATAGCAATAGGGAAGAATATAGAGTAGGGAAGTATGAGAAAAAGGTGGATGACACCTAAAATAATATATGGATGAGACCTAGAAAAACTGTTTTTTAGATTCTAATTGAAGTTAAGCACTTTAATTTTAAATAAAGGCAGAAATCACAGTAGTTTCAGCAACATCTATGATATCATAACCAGGAGAAACATCAATATGTTCATATTATAGTTGCTACAGATACCTCAAAATATAATTTATGGTCATCACTACTATGAAATTATAGGCATAAGTTAAATCTGCCACTAGCTCTCATTGTTTAATGCATTATTAAAGAAGCATATGCATTAATACATCACAATTAAAAATAGTCTAAAAGCTATGTTTCAATGTATTGGGTTCCTCTATAATCCTAAATACTGTATTTTCTATATTTAAAAAAAATTGTTGTGAGAAGACCCACAGGCTGAATTCACCATATGATCAAAGAGGCCCATGACACAAAAATATGGAAAAACTCTACAAAAGTTAATAGCTGTGTTGAAAATGTTCTTGACCTCATTTAAATGATGCCCTTTCATGAACCTAAGAAAACTCGTAGGCCTCTTTCCCAGTTTGCAAGTAGGCATCGACAATACGTAAGGAACAATGACTTCTTCTGAAACAGAATTATACCAAGGCACCCAGCTTTGAATTCTAAAAAGAAAGGCTAGCCATGCAACTAACTTAATCTCTATAATTTTTAGCTTAATTTGGGCAATGAGCATACCTATAACTCAGACCTACACAAGCAGACAATTTAGTGGAAGTTAACTAGCTCTGAATGAGAAGCTAAGGAGTTCAGACTTTATTTTAGGTAACGCTTTGCTTGTTTTAGTTTTCATTTACAATACTATTTGGTTGGGATGCCTGGGTGGCTCAGTTGGTTAAGCAGCTGCCTTCGGCTCAGGTCATGATCCCAGCATGCTGGGATCGAGTCCCACATCAGGCTCCTTGCTCGGCGGGAGCCTGCTTCTCCCTCTGCCTCTGCCTGTCATTCTGTCTGCCTGTGCTCGCTCTCTCCCCCTCTCTCTCTCTGATAAATAAATAAAATCTTTAAAAAAAAAAAATTCTTTACAATACTATTTGGGAAACAACTAAATTTGTGTAAGAAACAGACTTCATTAAAAACTCTTAAAGGCTTCCCATTGCCCTTTAGATAAGGCCAAACACGTACAAACCTTATAAAGTCCTCAGCAATAAGACTTTACCTCTTTAACTTCATTTTAATCCCCTTTCCTTTCCATAATCCATATTCCAGCCATACTGAATTCCCTTCTACAACTCAAATAGGCCATGTTCTCCTTCCTCCAGACTTCCTACCATGCCGTACTCTGCTTGACTAATTACTTCAAACCCTTCAAATCTGTTCAAATGCTACTTCCTCAGGCAGGCATTCTCTGCCCTCCTAGGCATTCCCCAGCTGTATACTCCCTAAACTTTTCATTAATCCTATCATAACGCTCATCACATTTGATTATAATAACATGTTTAATTGTTCATTTCTCCACATAGCTGAAAGCCTGGTGAGAGGAAAGAGAGGGTCTTGTTTACCCTAAGACACTGGGCTCTGAGCCTGACATGCTGCAGCCCTTGGTTAAGAGCTGGCAGAGGATGAATGGATGGATAATTTACCTAGAAATGTGTTTTAAAGCATTCCTACATTTAAGAACCTTCAGCGAGAGCTGCGTGGGTGGCTCAGTTGGTTAAGCCTCTGCCTTTGGCTCAAGTCATGATCTCCAGTGTCCTGGGATGGAGTCCCACTTTGGGCTCTCTGCTCAGCAGGGAGCCTGCTTCTCCCTCTCCCTCTGCAGGCCCCTCCTCCTGCTTTCTCTCTCTCTCTGTGTCAAATAAATAAAATCTTTTAAAAAAATGAATAAAAATTACATAGACACATTGTTATTAGTGAAATTAGAAGCTAACTAGTGTTTTAAAAACTAAAAAGTCTGGGGCAACTGGGCGGCTCAGTCTGTTGATTTTGGCTCAAGTTGTGATTTCAGGGTCATGAGATTGAGATTTTCTTTCCCCCTTTCCCTTTGCCCTTCCTCCTGCTAGAGGGCGAGTGCTTCCTCTCTCTATCTCTCTTAAATAAATAAATAAAATCCTTTAAAAAACAAATAAAAATAAAAACTAAAAGTCTGAGCACAAAGGAATGAGTGCTACTAGTTTCCAAGAGCAAACACCCTTAGTTGATCTGTTCTCTAGATATACTTATCTCTCCTCATATATAAAACATGATTCTTATAGCATACAAACACCATTTAAAATCATTCCTTTTCGTTTCTGTTTTATTAACTGACAAGGTAGTTTTTTACTTTTGGCCACTATTTTTTTCCTTCACATGACAATCTGTAAAACATATATTCAAGTGCACTAAAAATCAATGGCTATTTTTAAGAGTCCTTAAAGGATCCTGTTTTAAAATTATAGTTTAGAAAGCAGAAGCTTCATTTCATTTTCTTCTTGGATCACAAAATCTGATTAAAAAGTAACAATTATGATAAAACTCTATTGATTGAAGAAGTAATGTGTCATATTAAAACACTTTTTCATCTTCTATACTCTTCATAATTTAACACCTTATAATTACTTTGTATACTTTTAAACAATACAGTTAAATGATTTTTCACTTAAACACCCTCTGTTAAAAGACAGTAAAGAGTTTAGAGACCTTACTTAGCATATATATGGACTTCTACAACCACAACTCACCTCCATTTTTATAAACCTGATATTTTAATGTGCAATTCCCAGTAAATAGGAATTTCAGGAAGACTCATAATTGCATGATACCATATTTCATTAATTCTAAGATGTACTTTTTTCACACTTTAACATCTCTGAAATCAGGATGTACCTTACAATTGATGGTATCCTAAAATTTACAATTGGCAGCACTTATTTCTTTTAGTGGTCTAAAAATGTTTCTTACAACAGATGGTATCTTAGGCTAAATGAAATATAGTTATGAAAATATTAAAAACTTTTCTCTAATAATGCTTTCTAACTCATCTAAATCACAATACAATTATAATTCAAACAGTTCTAGAATCAATACTAAATGAACTTAAGATTCACATTTTACCTTTTTAGAAAACTAGTGACTAGGATAAGCTCAAAAAATGGATAATTAAAAGAAAACACTTCTTAAAAAAATGTAGGAAAAACTCTAGATTTAAGAAGAAGAAATAAGGGCGCCTGGGTGGCTCAGCGGGTTAAAGCCTCTGCCTTCGGCCCAGGTCATGATCCCAGGACCCTGGGATCGAGCCCCGCATCGGGCTCTCTGCTCAGTGCAGAGCCTGCTTCTCTCTCTCTCTCGCTGCCTGCCTCTCTGCCTACTTGTGTTCTCTGTCAAATAAATAAATAAAATCTTTAAAAAAAAAAAAAAAAAAGAAGAAGAAGAAGAAATAACAGAAATGGGAAAAAAAAAAAAAACTTGAAGATGTTCAGTCAGTAGTAGCTACCATGGAAGTGGAGGCATGAAATAGCCCTAGAGCTTAATCTATAAAAAGAAACAAATATTAGGAACATGGCAGGGGTTAACAGAGATAACAAACTGTCTAGGAGGAAAGATACTGTTGTATTATTTCTCCCTCCTAAGGGAGGAATCATTGTCACCCTTTAAGCAAAAATATGGAATAGGTAATTGAAATAATTGTAATTAAATGTAAAATTGTAAACATTCTTAGTAAATTAAAAACCAACCTACCAGCATTGTCTTCCTTCTGGCTCAATCTGTTTCACCTTCAGGTAATCCTAGGATAGGGGCTCCTTTTCAGATCCCCAGTTTTTCATGTCGATCTTCTACCTCCCTGTGGCAACAATATTTTCTAATTAAAAGAGTCCTTTTGTGCCACAGGGAGGATTTCTGATGGTATAACAAATACAAAAGTTACCACAGCTCATCATGAAGTCAACTTAGTCTTGAGATTTTTCAAGAAAGAAATCTGGCTCCTGAACTTATTTTTCATGATAGAAATCTGGTTTTATTTTTTTTAATTGCATTTCAAAAAGCTACTTTCATTTACTTAAAAAAAAAAAAAAGGCAGTGCTTTCTTGTTGAATTAGGTAAAAATTCTTATCATTTGTCTTTTCAACTAATCTCTAAACACAATTTTGTTGATCACAAAAAGAAGGTAAGTTTTCTTGATCATTTCTTTAACTATTAACACCAAATTTTTATATTTTGATACCTGGTTAAGAACCAAAGTCCTACTCCCAATCAGAAGAGAGAAGTAGGAAGCTACCAGACTGCTTTCAGCCAATGTCTATTAGTAAAGCTTAGCAAATCTACTTGTATTATATAACATAATGTTAATTTTGCTTAAAATGTACATTTTAAAAAGGCCAGCAAGAAATATCAAAAGCAATACTTGCTGTTCCCTTGCTGGTAAGTGACTTTCACTGTTTGTTTTCCTTTGTAATACTTCCCAATTTCTCCAATGAGCATGTGTTGATTTTCTTACAAGAAAAAAATCAAATTTAGCTGTAAGTATGAATGATTAAAACCTACTATGACTTTAAGATGAAGTTAATCTAATATCACAACATTATGGCTCTGATATATTTTGGATGGCCATACTGATGTTTTTGGATGACTACCTTTTTATATTTTAAATAACCCTAAGGTATTCAATGTTCAGCATATTAACAAAAAAGAAAATATATTTAGATCTTACATAGATGATTCTTGATTATGCTGCCATACTGAGCCAAAACTCAAATCTATTTCAATCTGTATTTCCTAACAATTATGTGTTAAACACTATATTATATACTATGTTCAACAAAATTAAGAAGTATGGTCCCTGTCTTTGAGAGACTCATACATCCACTCTGAAAACAAAAGGAGTCCGCATACACACAAGAGCAGTATGAGAAAGTACACGGTCAAGAGCCTTAGTCCAGATGGTCTCACAGAGGATCAGGAATGGGAGAGTTTAATGTAGGCAGTTTAATCACTGTGGAGAGTTTTGTGCAGTGGGGCCTTTAAAAAATGGATAAAACCTAATCATAGTCTTGACAGGAAACTGTATTTGAGCAAAAGCTCAGAAGCATAAATAGCACAGTTCATGCAAGAGGCAATAAGGAAAGCAGCTAGAATACAGTATTTCAATAGATAAGAAGACCAGATTGAAAGGATCTACTTCTGGATGATTCCGTGAGTCACGGAATTTAGCAGAGGAGTGGCTTTTGACATCTGATAAACAAAGAGCTTCAGGAGAAGGCTAAAGGTAGGTGCCAAAGCACAGTAAGTCAAGGAAAACGAACAGACTGAAGGTATAGAGCTTTTTTTTTTTTTTTTTTTTTTTTAAAGTGGAAGTGAGAGGAAAGAGAAAAATACAACAGAGAAGCAAACAAATGTTCTGTTTTAACCTTCTCCATATTTGAAGGCATAAGGAAAGGTTCTAATCAAGTTAAGGGGATACTTACGGAGCACTTACTACATCAAAAGCACTGTGCTTTATATCTTTATTTTATGTAGTCCTCACGACCTTGAGTTACTAGTTTATGACAACGAAAGAGACTCTGAAAACGTTAAATACTGATAGGTAAGTAGTAAAGTAGGAATCTGAAGTCACAACTAAGTAACCATCAATATTCTTCCCTTTGCACTGGGTCAGTGGAAAGCCTTGGTAGGGGATTAGAGGGAAGAAGAAGAAAATCAGAGTCCTTATTCCCTGGCTCCTCTCTGTGGCATCATCCTCAAGCCAGCTGCACCCTTTGCTCAAAGGTCCCAGATTCTCCCAAGGTGATCCTCTTTCCAGGGCTCTCTTCTGGGTTCCAGCAACAATTCTCTCCCTTTGGGCCTCCGGCCAAAGGACAGAAACAGCGCTGCTGCCGCCGCCTCTGGACTACTGCTCTATTTCTTATGCTCTCCCCACACTTGACCATATATTTATAACGAGTCATTCTGACGTTTTTTAAATTATCCTAATTTGAGTATGACATCTCCTTTGTGATGGGATCCTGGCTATATATTTGTGCATTTTTAAATGCTTAAATATTTCTCCTTAGATGTTCTGCTTCAACTCAAAATCAACACACCTAATATCAAACTCACCTGCTTCCCAAAACAGTCTTGCCTTCCTCAAATCACTATATGATACTATGACCATCACTTAAGGTAAAAAAAAAACCTGAGTGGTATCTTAGCTAACTATGCCTCTCCCCCTAATTTGTCATGTCAAAGATTGTTAGAGCATATATAGTAGTATTGCTTATATCAGCCCCTTCTGTTCCTATCATTTCTATCTTGTTTTGCTCAAGTCGTGTCTTAACTCATACAACAACAGCTAGTCTTGCCTCATCCCCCCACTACAATCATCCACTATCTCCTGAGAAACTAATTACATCGTAGTTTCTACTCAAAACCTTCCAAACCATTTTGCTTCTTACATACCTAATCACTAAATCTTGGTTTAAATCACAGTGTAGTCACAACTCCTAATGGAACCTCCTGTCACAGTCTCATTTACTCAGTATCTTCTAAACGTGCCTTGACTGGAATATTCCCATTACTAATTATATTTCCCTCAGCCTACAATACCTTTCACTTACCTCCTATCTGCCCATCCAAACCCTACCATCTGTCCCCCTTCCTTTCTTCAAACCTTCCCTAATCCTGTAAACTGAGCTTTCTTCTTCTGAAAATGTCTTTGAATTTATAAATAACACCCTATTGGTCCTATACTGCTTTATATTTTCTTTTTTTTTTTAAGATTTTATTTATCTATTTGTCACAGAGAGATCACAAGTAGGCAGAGAGGCAGGCAGAGAGAGGAGGAAGCAGGCTCCCTGCTGAGCAGAGAGCCCAATGTGGGGCTGGATCCCAGGACCCTGAGATCATGACCTGAGCCAAAGGCAGAGGCTTAACCAACTGAGCCACCCAGTTGCCCCCATACTGCTTTATATTTTCAATATGATTTATATTACATATAAGTACATTATTAACCCCTTGAAGGAAGGAAACATGCTGAAAACAGTACCCTTGCACATAAGAAATGCAAACTATTTACTGGTGTGTTATCATAAATTAAAGTCAAAGTTTAAGAGGATAAGTACAGCAAGTTAAGGTGCAAGATGAAGAAGCAGATCCTAAACAGCTCAATCTTCTCAGCTAAGCCTTAGGATTTCTATCAAAACTTATCTACTATGGATTGCATTGGTATAAACTTACTACTTTTTATTTTTACTTTTTTAAACTTACTCCTTTTTAAAAGGTAACCTATAATAGCCTTTTAAAATTTGTATGTACTTTATACATATGTACATATATACGGTTTTTTAAGAGTGGGAATCTTAGTAGGGAATCCCAGAGACTCCCTTCCAGCCCCAACTCAGCACCTCTGTCTTTCTAGCAGGTCTCCAGAGCTGCTGGGCTCTGCAGCCACTGGCAAAGGTATTTCCAGCCTGCCAGTCAAGACCACCCTTCATTCATACTTCATAGCTATTCCTCAAAGATTCTTTATGATTTCTGATATCCAATTATCATCAAAAAGCAATCTATTGTTTTAAAAAGGCAACTTATAACTTTAGATGAATACACTTAAAGTCTCAAACATATTTGGTTCTTCCTATAAAATTTGAGAGGATTACTATTACTCATAAACTCTGAGGAAAATGTAGATTTTCTCTGTCTATAAAAGACATTTACGACTAACAAGATGAGAAATTATTTTATACATAAAATAAGATGGCTGAATATACACCACTATGTAATTTTAATACTCCTGCCTGGATTTCATCATGAACATTTTCTCTTGTATAGACATATACATATGGGTATACAGGAATAAAAGTAGAAAAATTTCTATGTAAACATGCAGAGAACTGATATAACAGGTCACTAAATATAATTATGAACATTTTTTAGGCTAATATAATCTAAGTTATAATGTAGAAGTATTCCAGGAAGCATTTCCTAGATGTACAAAAGGAAATTCTGTTCTATACGGATCTCATGTCCACCAATTCACCAAATAAAAACCACTGTAGACATCTTATAAATATTTCTTTCCTTTTCTTCCCAATCAGCTTCTTCTCTAAAGCCTATATATATATGGAATTTAAGTTAAAAATTTATAGCACCACAAGAATGAACCTGATCCTAATTCACTACCTAAAAGGAAATACATCAGGATAAGTCATAACAACATTTATTTATCTGTATATGTTCTAGATGTCAGAAGAATGAAAATTTATTCAGATTTTAACTTTTTAAAAATGTGTTTTATTCTTTACGAGATGCCTGGCTGGCTTAGTCAGTAGAGCATGGGACTCTTGACCTTGGAGTTGTAAATTCAAGCCCCATGTTGGGTGTAGAGATTACTTAAAAATAATAACTTTTTTAAAACTTATTTTATTCTTTAAATAAAAACAAAATTAAGTTTGGGACGCCTGGGTGGCTCAGTTGGTTAAGCCACTGCCTTCGGCTTAGGTCATGATCCCAGCATCCTGGGATCGAGTCCTACATTGGGCCCCTTGCTCAGCAGGGAGCCTGCTTCTCCCTCTGCCTCTGCCTGCCATTCTGTCTGCCTGTGCTCACTCTCTCTGACAAATAAATAAATAAAATCTTTAAAAAAACAAAACAAAACTAAGTTCAGATTAACTGATTCTAAACTAATGTATATATATTAACAATCCTTATAAACTTGCATTAAAAACCTATGAGCCATAATATTTTCAAATAACTCAGTATATTGTAGTCTCAAGTTCCACATGTCTTATGATAAGTAAATGGGAGTGTTTTAAATTGTTCTGATTATACTTGTATTAGATGTATGAGCCGTAGACTTCAGTCTGAATTTGGTATTGCCTTTAAAAGAATTATAAATGAATTCTAAGTTTTACAGTGTTATTCTGTAAAGAGAGACAAGAATAGCTATACTATACTATTCTTCATTTTTTGAGGTAGTAAAGCAAACATAGATTTTAAAAAATGAGCCAGAATGGAATTTAAAATGTTTAAATGAACTTCTCAGTTTCTTCTAGACTATTTTAGAATAATGTAAGTTATTTACTAACATTTCCTTTTAGTGCTAAAGAAAACCAATCTAAAAAATATTATCAACTAGTCAGAAACCAATTTCAAATTATGACAAAAGTAGGGACGCCTGGGTGGCTCAGTCAGTTAAGCCGCTGCCTTCCGGTCAGGTCATGATCCCAGAGTTCTCAGATAGAGTCCCACACTGGGCTCCTTGCTTGTCAGGGAGCCTGCTTCTCTCTCTACCTCTGCCTGCTACTCTGCCTGCTTGTGCATGTTCTCTCTCTCTCTGACAAATAAATAAATAAAATCTTTTTTAAAAATCACAAAAGTAACTATTCTTTAACCAGACTATGTATATCCTCTTTTTCAATATTACAATCATTCTTATCTCTCCCCTGCAAATGATTATTCCCATCCTCAGAGTTCAAGATAACAAAGAAAATAAAATCCCTTGAATAGATTATATTTGCTTCCTATTTGGAATTGTTTTTACATGAGTAATTTAATTAATGAAACACTGATCATCAATTATACAACCCATAAGATTTGGCTGACCTGCTCTGGTATTTTAATGTGATAAATATGTATAATTTTCTACTAATGGGAATTTGGTACTATAGCTTTCATACTTTACAAAGTTTCCAGTTTGCTACCAAAATCAGAGTCTTATTTTTTTGATCAAAACATTTTCCAGAAATTTCAAACAGGTTCTTTTTTTTTCATTCAACTGAAGCTATCATACTTTTTTTTCTTGTGCTATTAGTTTTGTTTAATTACACCCTAGTTACACTCCTATAATAAAATCAGTTACAATTCCTACTTCAAAATATCATCCTGCATAATACTTTTAACTATACTTCCTATTCTTTTCCTCAAGAAGAAAATTTATGTCTGCCATGATGCTTCTAGCTTCAGACTGGAAAACTCTCCAAAACTCTCAAAAAAACACACATGTGTCTTCCTACCACTTGCATTATCTACTATAAATCAAGTACCACTCCAGGCCAGTCACAGAGCCTATATAAAGTGTTTCGCTACCTAATCTGAGAAAATGATGTGACTATCACTTCACATGGGGTTTGCTGGCACTATTGTCATCATTGCTCTGCAGAGCCAGGTAACTTTTAATCCCGCAGCTCAATAAAAAATACAACTGTAGGAAAAAAAGAAAATCAAAATAAAACTGGAGAAGAACAGCAGTAAGCTAGAAGAAGCTAGTAGTCTTAGGGAATGCTACTGGCATCAAATATTCAAAATTTTTAGTCACGGGACTTCAGTACATTTACAGAAACTTATCTAAATACTTAAGAATGATGGGGCATCAGGGTGGCTCAGTCAGTTAAGCATCCAACTCAACCTCAGCTCAGGTCTTGATCTCACAGTCGTGAGTTCAAGCCCCATGTTGGGCTCCATGCTGGCCATGGAGCCTACATACATACATAAATATTTAAGAGTGTTTATTAGGATTGTAAACCAAGTATAAGGATTCTTTTTCTCCATTAAGAGCTGAAGGTAAATTTTAATGTTTATTATTACAAAATAGTCACTATAATCTTTCTGGTAAAATACTCTATTTTCTTTATGGCCAGTGGCAAAAATGAAAATCTTTCTAAGAATTATATATATTAATCTCCAACTAAACATATAATTATCTCACCATAAAAAGACTGAAATATCAAAATTTCTCAGAAGACAAAAAGGGAAGGAGACTCTGATAGACTGCTACAAAGATGCTTCTGATCTAAGAAAAAAGGAATCATACTTCTCCACCAATATCAATTCAAAGAAACTCTTAATCTGTCATAGAATGAGACTACTGTCTTTATTTTTGAATTAAAAAGTTACTCTCATATATTAGCCTATGGACTTCTGTAAGTTATTCACACTATCAGGGGAAAAAATGGTAATTTTATTATTATTGGCCTGTAATCTTGTTCTGAGGGTCCATGATATGAGACCTGTTACACTAAAAAGAACTGTAATGTAGAACTGTATGTCAGTTCCCTTAAATAAGAGATATTTCACTGGTTTCCAAGCAAAAAGAGGTTCTTTGGTATAGTACTCATCACAATAGTAATAGTGACACAAAATAAGGAGTTACAAATAATGAACATTTTATGAGATGTCTACCTGTTTCCACATTCTCGGTCTCAACTTCTTGTTCTTCTGCCACATCTTGCATCATGTAAGTCTCATCATCATAGACCAGAACCTGGGCTGCATAGCCCTGCTCTAATCTGGCACTTGGAACTGGCTCCACAATCACTGCTGGATAGTCAGAAACCTTTTCACTTTCCTACAAGAGCAAATTGAGAAAATAATCAACCTTTTTATTCACAAATTCTCAATTTACTTATAAATACTTGAGTTCCCCTAGTCTCAAGCAGGCTACACAATGAGTGTCATATACTATAATTACGAATGTAAAAACCAAAACAGATGAAAAGGGAACTTTAATAATCAAATCTCAGGAGGGGACATTTTAAATAAGCAGGGCTTTAGGATTAAGATGACAAATTAAAAACATGCATATCATTGCACTATCTCATGAAACCCACAAAAACAAGTAAATGACTTCTCAACACAAACCCATAAGGAGAAGACCTAAGAGCAACAGAATCTTGGGAGATTTAAAGTGGATGGTAAGTGTATTGAAATGGTTTAGCAAACCCAAGAAAGCCAAACACAGTCTGGCAGCAAAAAGAAGCTGAGAGACAACACACTTTACACTGGAGAGCCCACAGAAAGCAATTCCCATCACTCCTGGAAATGGAGCAGCAGGTGTAGAGAAAGAGGAGGGGTTCAAACAGGAAGATTCCATTAAAGCTGTCTGAAAAGCACTTTGATTCCTAGACCATTCCCTCATACATGATGCTAGGCAACTGGCCCTCACCTCAGGAGAAGACTGGAGAATTAACTTTCTGGTGATGGAAAAACAAAAGCATCTTTGAGGAATCTTAGGCATATTTGCTTGTATCGGTATTGCACCAAAAACAGAGTTTTCAATCAGCTTTTTAGACCTCCACTCTTAATGATGAGCAGGCAGCCAAGTATTACTAGTCATCTAAGGAAGAGCCTCTACCACCGAATATATACTTATACGTACACACCCACACACATATGGGGCATATTCTTCATAGAAATAAGATATTATAGCCATAAAACAAGAACGGAATACAATTTAATCAAGATTTAAAAAGAAAGAGTTCAGAAGTTAAAAACATGACAGTTGAAATTAAAAAGACAGAGGCTTGGAAGACAAAACTGAAGCAGTCTTCCAGAAACCAGAGAAATAAGATGAATTTTTGAAAAATAGGAGTGAAAAGAGAATGGTATCAGAGGAATAGTCTAAGAGGTCCAATATCTGAATAACAGAGTTCCAGAAAAAGAAAATGGGATGGGGGAGGGGGGAGGTTGGAAAGAAATTAAAAGACTTCTAGAAAATGTTTTGAGCTGACACATATGAGCTGCCCATTTGAAAGTACCTACCAGATATTTAATATAAAAAATTAAGGAAAACCTACAATGAGGCACACCACTGTAAAATACCACAACACTGGGGAAAAAAAGAAAGATTCTACAAGTTTCTAGAGAGAAAATGCAAATCACATACAAAGAATATGGACTCAGACTTCAGTCTTCTCAATAATCATATTAAAAGAAAAATGACATTGAAACCATTTCTTCAGATTAGAAAGGAACACTATTTCTTTTTTTAAAGATTTATTTATTTGACAGAGACAGAGAGAGGGAACACAAGCAGGGGGAGTGGGAGAGGGAGAAGCAGGCTTCCTCTAAGCAGGGAGCCCCATGTGGGGCTCGATCCCAGGACCCTAGGATCATGATCTGAGCTGAAGACAGACGTTGAAAGACTGAGCCATCCAAGCACCCCTAGAAAGAAACACTATTTCTAACCTGGAATTCTTCAGCCAGTCAAATCATCTTATGAAAATTAGGTATTTTCTCAAATTTGCAAGATCTCAAAACATTTACCTTCCATACATCCTTTCTCAAGAAGCAAGTAGAGAATGTATTTCATCAAAACAAAAGTAAAATTTTATTAAGACAGCAACTTAAGATAGAGAATATGGGAGATTCAAAATGGGAGAGAAACACTAGTAATCTTGATGTGGACTGTGAAGAGTGAGCCCAGAATGCCAGCAATGCACTGGATTTATAAGGCAAACAGTCTGGATTGCAGGAACATGATTCCTGAGACAGAAGAGAAACTGTCATCACCGAGACAACCACCGGCACTGTTCCTAAGGACACAGTGTCCAGATAAGCCTATTCCCCATTTTTATTCATATTTGGCTTACTTTGATGTATCTACCTTGCATTGCTAACTACATCAGTGAAGAACACTCATTTCACCTCCTAGATGTGTCCTACTTTGATCTACTTACTCTTAAGTGTTAGAGGAAGGCAACAAAGCGCTTGGGAAACAAACAAGCAAAAAGCAGAACAGCTTTCCCTGTGATGGTATATACACCTGCTGAACAAACCTGCAACACCAGGTCATACCATTGCCTGAAACCTGACCAAGATGATCCTATGTTTCCAAGAACTAAGTCACAACATTCCTTACTCACTTGCTGAGGAGAACCTCCTGAAACTCTGTGACCAGATGCCAGACTAGACTTCCTTTTCCTGGAAGCTTTAATCTAACTGTGATGATGCTATCATTTCCTAACTCAGTTAGCTTGGGACATTATTCATTTTTTCAAAGTACAACAACATGTTTAGGAGTATCTCGAAAGACAATAAAGCCATAAAGAAAAGTAAAGGAATAGTACCACATAGGTCAGGATAATGGCACCTCTGCGAATATTAAGAGAGGCATACTTCATATTCTAAAATACTACTAAATGCTATTTTATTAACCTGATTGATAAGTAATATTCTTTTTATTCTCAAACTAAACATATATATTTTATACACTTTTCATTTTGTATCAAACACTTCACAAAAAATTTAAATAAATTAAAAATAAAGGTACAATAAATTAAAAATAAACAAGCCCATATGCTGAATATTAACATTGAATTTCCTACTCTGTATGAGGCAAAAAAAAAAGTTTATATTAAAAAAGAAAATCCTGGGGCGCCTGGGTGGCTTGGTCAGTTGAGCAACGGACTCTTGGTTTCACCTCAGGGCATTATCTCAGGGTCCTGGGACTGACCCCCATTTCAGGCTCTGCGTTCAGTGGGGAGTCTGCTTCCCCTCTCCCTCTCCTGCCCCCTCTGCCCTATCCCCTGCTCAAGCACTCTCCCTCTCAAATAAATAAATCGTTTTTTAAAATCCCTTCCCACAAATTGGATATACTAACAATTGAATCTCCATGCTTCTTTCTCAGCTTTATAACTACAACCTACAGGCAACATCACCTAGCTCTAACAGTTGAGGAGCATGGCACAGGTAAAAACTAACAAGATCTCCACTCATCAGAAACTCAGAATGCAACAACAGAAGTGGCATTTGAGCTAGTACTGACCCAAGCAGTAAATAAAACTCAAGATATTTATAACTTCTTTAATTCCTCTGAAATCTAATAGTCTTACTATTAGTAACATTAACCTGAATTATTTTATATTGTGAACTCTCCACCTCCACCTTACCAGTAGGAAATAAATCAAGTTGTCTAAACTATGCAATACTTGAGTCCAGAATTCTGTACGTCAACTTGCCCATTTATACTATTTTCCCCACCAACTAGGATTCTAGACCCACTCTTCTCTGTCATATACGTTAGTTGGGTTTTAACATTTCAATGGTTCCACCTTTATTAGAAAAATTCAACTTTTCTTTCTTTTAACCAAACTCCAGATCTTTGCTTCTTATACCTGTTCTTATACCTTCTTATACCTCAAAAGATAGTCTCTTTGGCTAGTTATCTACACATACATTGTCATCTGGATTCCACCACCTCACTGAAACTATTCTCTTAAATGTCAATAAGGACTAAATTCTTTTCCTACTTTTCATCTTCCTTTCCCTTTCTGCAGACTCTTACACACTTATACACTCTTACCTCATTTTAAAAACTATTTCTTCCATCTTTTTCACTCTCTACCACTCTACTTTTAAGCATCTCCTCTGATTCTTCTTCCATCTCCAGCGACTGAAATATAGCCAATTAACTAAGGTTCTGTCCTCAGAATTTCCTTTTTAGTCTATTCTACCTTCCCTGGCAAGGCCACCCATTCTTAGGGTTTATTTTAAAATAGCACCTCTATACTGATGATTACTAAATATTTTTCTTCTTCACTGACTCATCTCCTGAACTCCAGAACAAAGTTTTAAACTACCAACTTAACATCAGTACAAGAATAATCAGCTAAGACTCCAAGCTTAACATGTTTAAATGGAACAAACAACAATATCTTTCCCTGTTCTCCCACCCTGTGTTCTTCTCTAAATCTGGTTCTTCATATTAAAAAAAGAGAGAGAAAGAGAAAAAGGTTACCATATTCATACCTCTCAAAGTCCCTTGAAAATTAAATATCCACAAAGTACATATGCTTAGCACAGGGTTTAGAACAGAGTAAATACTCAATTAGTGATAGCTAATTGTCATATTATAACACTAGTAATAGTATTCAAACCTACTATTTGCCCTCAACTGTGAAGGGCATCTTTTCACATTACAATCAGAATTGTATTACTTCTTTGTACAAAACGCTTCCATGACTCCCCACTTGTCTAAAAAGAAAACTGAACATATAAAACAATGGTTTTTAACACTCTTTGAAGTATAACCCTCACCCCACATTAGGTGTTGAATTGATTCAGATTGGGGGATTATAGAAGACTTCCTAGAACATGGTCCTGAATGGATGAAAAGGATTTTGATAGATGTGGAAGGCAATTGTAGGCTCATGAGCAAAAGTCATGGAAGCTTTCCCATTTGGGAATTAAGGACAAAGCAAGTAATCAGAGAACTGTGAGAAGTAATGCAGAAAATAAGGCTGTAAATGGGATATATTAATTTTTGGAGGTGTTGTAACAAATTATCATAAACAGGGCTGTAATGCTGCTATTAATGTCCCTGCTCTTCCCCTCCCTTCTGTTCTGCTGTATTCTGTATCACCTATGAGTCAGTTTACCAGATCATACAGTAACTGTGCACTTCATTTTAAAAGAACTGTAAAATTATATTTCCACTATAAATGTATGAGTTCCCGTGCTCTACATCCTTTCAACACATGGTATCCCTGTTTGTTTGTTTGTTTGTTTGTTTGTTTATCCAATTAGAGAGAGAAAGAGCACAAGCTGGGGGAGAAGCAGAGGGAGAGGGAGAACCAGGCTCCCCACTAAGCAAGGAGCCGAATGCAGGACTTGATTCCAGGACCCCTGGATCATGACCTGAGCTGAAGGCAAATGCTTAACCAACCCAGCTACCACAACCCTCCAACACATGGTATCCCTGTTATTTTTATCATTGTGTGTAAGTATGTAGTATTAGCTCCCTGTGGTTTTGTTTCCCTGATATATTAATACTGAATTTCCTACTCTGTATGAGGCCAAAAAAAGGGTGTTTTTATGTGCACTTATTGGCCATTCATACTATTAACCATTCAAATCTTTTCCCCATTTTAATGGATTATCTCCAACTTATTTTTTTAAAGATTTTATTTGAGAGAGTATAAGAGAGAGAGCATGAGAGGAGGAGGGTCAGAGAAAGAAGCAACCCCCCACTGAGGCTCCATTCCAGGATCCAGGGATCACAACCCAAGAGGAAGGCAGACACTTAGAGGACTGAGCCACCCGGGCAGGTGCCCATCATACTTATTATTTTATACATTCTGAATATAAATCCTTTGTCAGTATATATATTGTAAATATTTTTTCCAATCTTTGCTTCACCTTTTCATTTTCTTAATGGAATTTTTTTAAAAGTTTAAAGACATTATTTATTTGAGAGAAAGAGAGCACAAGCAGGTGGAGGGGCAGAGAAAGAGGTAGAAGCAGGTCCTCATCGAGTAGGGAGCCTGATGCAGGGCTGATCCCAGGACTCTGGGATCAGGACCTGAGCCAAAGGCAGCCATCTAAATGACTGAGCTGCCCAGGTGCCCTTTAATGGAATTTTTTTTAAGAACAGAGGTTTTAAATGTAAATGAAATTCATCATTTTTTCTTTTAAAGCTTTTTTCATGATTTTGTGTTCAATCTAAGAAAGCATTGCCTAATTCAAGATTGAAAAAATCTTCTCCTCTATGTTTTCTTCCAGAAGCTTTTATAGTTTAAACATTTAACTCTATGATCAATTTCGAGTTATTCATTGTCTATGATCTGAGAACGGATTGAGTTCATTTATTTGCATATGGATATCCAGTAGTTCCACCATTATTTGTTTAAAAGACTATCCTTTCTGCACCAAATTACATTACCACCATTACTGAAAATTAATCAGTGTTATATGGATCTATATTATATTCCACTGATCTACATGTCTGTTGCCATATCAAACCACACTGTCTCAATTATTGGGACTTCATAGTAAGTCTTTAAATCAGGTGGATAAGCCCTCCAACTTTGTTTTAACATATGTCTTCCAGTCCATAAACATGGTGTAACTCTTCATTTATTTAGGTCTTTAATTTCTCTCAACATGTTGAGGTTGTCTGCATATAGATCTTTTATTTACTTATTAAGCCTATCTCTGTATTATTTTGATACTGCTAAACAGTACCTCTTCTTAAATTTCATTTTCCAGTTGTATTTTGCTTATATGAACACAATTGATTTTTATATATTCATCTGTTCTGAATTTATTAATTCTAACCATTGTGTAGATTTCTTAAGACTTTCTATATACATGATTGTATCATTTAGAAATACAGTTTTACTTCTTCTTTTCCAGTCCATAGGTCTTTTATTTTTCTTGCCCTGCAGCAATGGTGGCACTCCAATGTTGAACAGAAGTGCTTAGAGCAGATATCTTTGCTTTACTATCAACCTTAAAAGAAAAACATACCCCTTTTCACCTTTGAGTGATACTGGCTGTGGGTTTTTCACAGATGCACTTACAGGCTGAAGAAGTTGCCCTCATTACTAGTTTAGGGAATCTGTATAATAAACAGGTGTTGAATTTTGGCAAATTGGTTTTCTGTGGCTACTGATATGATCACATGATTCTCCCTTTTTACTTTGTTAATGTGATGCATTACACGGATTGATTAAACCTACCTTGCTGGGATAAACTCCATTTGGGACATATGAAACCTATGCTTGCATTTTGTCAAGAATGTTTTTGTCTATGCCCATGAAAAATATTGTTTGTAGTTTTCTTCTCCTGTGTGTCTCTGGTCTTGGTATCAGAATAATGATGGCCTTCAAAATAAGTTAGGAAATGCTATGTTGTCTATTTTCTAAAAGAATTATGTAAGATTATTATTTCTTGCATATATACTTGTTAAATCAACAATAAAACCATGGCACCTGGGTTGCTCAGTCAGCTGTCTGACTCTTAATCTCAGCTCAGGTCCTGATCTCAGGGCTGTAATCTCAGAATTGTGGGTTCAAGCCTTGCCTTGGGCTCCATACTGGGCCGCCTGGAGTCAACTTAAAAAAAAAAAAAAAAAATGCAGGCCTAGACAATCAATAAAGCCAAATTGCTCTGGAAATTTCTTTGTGGAAAAGATTTTGTCTAGGAATTCAATTTATTTTAAGATAGAAGGCTATTCAGAATTTCTATTTCATTTGGAATGACTTTCAAAGATTTTGTCCATTTCATCTCAGTTGCCAAGCTTATTGGCATGAAGTTGTTCATAATATTTAGTGTCAATACTAAGGACTCTTTCATTCCCTATATTAGTAATTTTTTTTAAGATTTTATTTATTTGAGAGAGTGCACATGCACAAATGGGGGGTAGGGGCAGAGGAAGCAGACTACTCACTGAGCAGGGAGCCCAACGTGGGACTTGGTCCCACGACCCTGGGATCACAAGTGGAACCGAAAACAGAAGCTTAGCTGACTGAGCCACCCTGGCGCCCTCTATTAGTAATTTTTGCCTCATGGTTTTGGGTTTTTTTTTTTCTTCTGTAGTCTACTTAAGAGATTTATCAATTTTGTTAATTTTTTCAAAGAACCAGCAGGTAGTTAATTTCTCTGATGTTTGTCCATTTTCTACCTTACTGACCTGTTCTTATTTTTATTTCCTTCCTTCTACTTTCGATTTAATTTGATCCTCATATTCTAGCTTATTTGGACGAAAGCTTAAATGATTTTAGACTATACTCCTTTTCTAATTAATATAAGTTTTTAAAGGTATAAATTTCCCTCTAAGCACTGCTTTAACTACATTC
The DNA here is from genome assembly GCF_022355385.1 of Mustela nigripes. Classification (NCBI taxonomy): domain Eukaryota; kingdom Metazoa; phylum Chordata; class Mammalia; order Carnivora; family Mustelidae; genus Mustela; species Mustela nigripes. Next base: position 198,508,101 of record NC_081557.1, read on the forward strand.
CTCAAATTTTGATATATTGTGTTCTCATTTTCATTTAATTAGGATATTCTCTAAATTCTCTTGTGATTTCTTTTTAATCCATGAGTTATAGAAAAGTGAGCTGTTTAACAACCAAATATTTGAGGATTTTTCAAGAGTTTTTTGTCGTTAATTTCTAACATAACTCTGCTTTGGTCAAAAACTTTCTCTGTATGATTTCAATCCTTTAAAAAGTAGATATGGGATAACTGGGTGGTTCAGTCAGTTAAGCATCTGACTTTTTTAACATAGACTAACATTTTATTTTATTTGGATAAAGGGATCATTTCTAATGTGAACTCAATTAATTAATATACAGTGTATTATTAGTTTCAGAGGTAGAGTTCAGTGATTCATCAGTTCTTTATAACACCCAGTGCTCATTATATCCTGTTGCCTCCTTAATGCCCATCACCCAATTACCCCATCCCCCCTACCTGCTACCCTCCAGCAACCCTGTTTGTTTCCTATGATTAAGAGTTTCTTATGGTTTGTCTCCCCCTTTGATTCTGTCTTTTCTTTTTCCATCCCTTCCATTATGTGCCTCTGTTTTGTTTCTTAAATCCCACATGACTGAAATCATATAATTGTCTTTCTCTGTTTATTTCACTTAGCATAATACACTTTAGTTCCATCCATGCCCTTGCAAATGGCAAGATTTCATTTATTTTCATAGCTGAGTAATATTCCATTGAACACATACACCACATCTTCTTTATCCATTCATCTCCTGCACTCTTTCCATGGTTTGGCTATTGCAGACATTGCTGCTATAAACATTGGGGTGCAGGTGCCTTCAGGTCACTACATTTTGTATCTTGGGGTAAATACCTAGTAGTTGCAGTAGCTCTATTTTTAACTCTGAGAAACCTATTATACCATTTTCCAGAGTGGCTGTACCAGCTTGCATTCTCACCAGCAATGTGAGAACTTTCTCTTTCTCTGCATCCTCACCAACATTTGTTGTTTCCAGACTTGTTAGTTTTAGCTCTCCTAACTGGTCTAAAGTGGTAGCTCATTGTGGTTTTGATTTGTATTTCCCGGATACTGAGAGATACTGGGCATATTTTCAGGTGTCTGTTGGCCATTTGGATGTCTTCTTTGGAGAAATGTCTGTTCATGTCTTCTGTCCATTTCTTGACTGGATTATTTGTTCTTTGGTTGTTGAGTTTGATTAGTTCTTTATAGATTTTGGACACTTTATCCAAAGTAATAAGGCATTTGCAAATAAGGCATTTGCAAATATCTTCTCCCATTCTGTCAGTTGTCTTTTGGTTTTGTCAACTGTTTCCTTTACTGTGCTGAAGTTTTTTATCTTCATCAAGTCCCAGTAGTTCATTTCTGCTTTTGTTTCCCGTGCCTTGGGAGACGTGTCTAGGAAGAAATTGCTGTGGCAGAGGTCAAAGAAGTTGCTACCTGCATTCTCCTTAAGGATTTTGATTGATTCCTATCTTACGTTTAGGTCTTTCATCCATTTTGAGTTTATGTTTGTGGTGTAAGAAAATCGCCCAGTTTCATTCTTCTGCATGTGGCTGTGCAATTTCCCAACACCATTAGTTGAAGAGACTGTCTTTTTTCCATTTATTCTTTCCTACTTTGTCAAAAATTAGTTGACTATAGAATTGAAGGCTCTCTATTCTGTTCTATTGATCTATGGGTGTGTTTTTGTGCCAGTACCATACTGTCTTGATGATGACAGCTTTGTAACAGAGCTTGAAGTCAGGCATTGAGATGCCACAAGCTTTGGTTCTCTTTTTCAACAATCCTTCGGCTATTTGGGGTCTTTTCTAGTTCCACACAAATTTTAGGATTATTTGTTCCAATTCTGTGAAAAATGTTGATGGTATTTTGATAGGGATTGGGTTGAATGTATAGATTGCTCTAGATAGCATAAATATCCTAACAATATTTGTTCTTCCAATCCATGAGCATGGAACATTTTTCCATTTCTTTGTGTCTTCCTCAATTTCTTTCATGAGTACTTTATTGTTTTCTGAGTACAGATCCTTTGCCTCTTTGCTTAGGTTTATTCCGAGGTATCTTGTGATTTTGGGTGCAATTATAAATGGGATCAACTCCTTAAATTTCTCTTTCTTCTGTCTCATTGTTAATGTATAGAAATGCAACTGATTTCTGTGCACTGATTTTATATCCTGCCACTTTGCTGAATCCGTGTTCTAGGAATTTTGGGGTGGGGCTTTTTCAGTTTTCCATATAGAGTATCATGTCATTTGCAAAGAGTGAAAGTTTGAGTTCATCTTTGCTAATCTGGATACCTTTTATTTCTTTTTTTGTCTGATTGCTGAGGCTAGGACTTCTAGTACTATGTTGAAAAACAGTGGTGAGAGTGCACATGCCTGCATATTCCTGACCTTAGGGGGAAAGCTCTCAGTTTTTTCCCGTTGAGAATGATATTCACTGTGGGCTTTTATATATGGCTTTTATGATACTGAGGTATGTTCCCTCTATCCCTACACTGTGGAGAGTTTTAATGAAGAAAGGAAAGCATCCAACCTTGACTTCAGCTTGGGTTGTGATCTCAGGCTCATGGGATAGAGCCCCAAGTCAGGCCCCTCAATGAATGGAAAATCTGATTGTTTCCCCTGCCCCTTGCTCTACCCTTTCCCTGCTCACGTGCTCTCTAAAATAAATAAATCCTTTTCTAAAAAAGTATTGAAATGTGTAGATACACCTGCCTACCCAAGTTGGTGGAGCATGTGACTCTGGATCTCAGGGTTGTGAGTTCAATCCTGACACTGAGTGTAGAGATTACTTAAAAATTAAAAAAAAAAAAAAAACAAAAAACAAAAAAACCCTTAAAAAAGTATTCAGATATATAGCCCAGCTTATGACCTATCTCGGTTCACTGTCCATGCACACTCAGAATGAATGTGTACTATTAGGTAGAGAGTCCCATAAATGCCCACTAGGTGAAGCTGGTTGATAATGTTGTTGAAGCCTTCTATATCCTCATGGATTTTCTAAATTGTCCTGTCAGCTTCTGAGAGGAATGGAGCAATCTCCAACTAATACTGTGGACTTATCTATGTTTCCTTTCTTATCTATGTTTCTTTCTTTTCTGTCACTTTTTGCCTTGTGTATTTTGAAGCTCTAATATTGAGTGCTTATGCATTTCTTGATAAATGGTCCTTTTATCATTTATGAAATGTCTATCTTTACTCCTGGTAACATATTTTTTTTTAATTTTTATTTATTTGACATAGAGACACAGTGAGAGAGAGAACACAAGCAGGGGTAGTGAGAGAGGGAGAAGCAGGTTTCCCACGGAGCAGGGAGCCTGATGCAGGACTTATCCCAGGGACCTGGGATCATGATCTGAGCCAAAGGCAGCCACTTAACAACTGAACCACCCAGAAGCCCTAAACCTAATCTATTTTTAATCCTATCCAGTGAAATTTTTACAAATAGTATGTATTTCATTTCTGGATGTTTTGTTTGGGTTTTTTATTTTTTTATGTCTTTTATGGCTCTCCTCTGCGGTTCATGTTTTCTTTTAACTTCTTGAGCATATTTATAATGGCTGTTTTGAAGTCTTATCTGCTAATTTCATCATCTCTATCATTTGTTTTTCTGTCTTGATAGTTTTTTTTCCTTCAAGTTATCGGTTATATTGTACCTCCTTCTTTGCATTTAACATGACTGGGTGTTAAAATGTGTAAATTTTAGGGGCGCCTGGGTGGCTCAGTGGTTAAGCCACTGCCTTCGGCTCAGGTCATGATCTCAGGGTCCTGGGATCGAGTCCCGCGTTGGGCTCTCTGCTCAGCGGGGAGCCTGCTTCCTCCTCTCTCTCTCTGCCTGCCTCTCTGCCCACTTGTGATTTCTCTCTGTCAAATGAATAAATAAATAAAAATATTTAATAAATAAATAAATAAGTAAGTAAGTAAAATGTGTAAATTTTACACTGTTGGGTGCAATTTACATACAGTTGTAGTATTTTAATAATGTTTACTATGAAGTTTAAGTTCCTTATAGGTCAAGTGGCACCTGGCTGGCTCAGTCTGAAAAGGATGCAACTCTTGATAGCATTGTGAGTTCAAGCTCCATGTTGGGTGTAGAGATTACTTAAAAATAAAATCTTAAAAAAAAAAAAAAAAGGTTGCTTATGGGTCTTTTTCAAGGCCAGTTTTTTTTTTTAAGTTTTTAGGGCAAGTTTGAACTACCCTTTATTTTAGGACTACTTTAGCCCGACTGGAAGGCATAACTCTAGCAATGCCCTGAGCATTTAACAAGGACTCTCTCTCCTAACTAGTAAGAATTCTAATATCTCCCAGCCCTGAGTGAACTCAGGCTTAAGTATTGAGTTTATACTTTTCTGGTCATTCTTTGCCTGGTTTTGAGTTTATTATATCTGGGAAGTTTATTCAGCTAAAACCCAGAGTGCCTGAGGTTGCGTTTTGGTATTCTCTCTCTAGGTAGCTTCTTCCTCTCAGATACTCTGCACTTCAAATTAGTGTTTGTCTCTCCAAATTCCAAATTTTAGGCAACCCTCTTGGATACCCTTCCTCCATGGGAGCTTTGTACTATCACTTTGTTATCGCTCAATAAATTGCTCAATAAACCTTGCTTTGCTGCCCCAAAACAAAACAAAAACAAATAAAATAAACCCCACCAAATTCAAAATTCTATTTCCTCAGTTCAGTGACACTGTCACTCTTTGTTTGGGTTCCTTCTCCCTACACTGTGATCCAGAAAGTGGCTCCAAGCAATGAGTCAGTACAATCAGAGATCACCTGCTCTTCTCTCGGGAAGCACAGCCCTGTGCCTTCTGATGTCCAACTGTCTTAGTCCATTCAGGCTGCTGCAACAAAATACCACTATATGGCTTATAAACAGTAGAAATTTACTGTTCACAGTTGTGGGAGCAATAAGTCCAAAATCAGGGTGCCAGCATGACTGGATGAGGGTCTTTTTCTAGTCAAAGCCTCCTTAACGCATCCTTGCATGGCAGAAGGAGCAAGCCATCTCCCTGGAGCCTTCTATAAGAGCACTAATCCCATGCATAAAGTCCCTCCCTCATGACCTAATTACCTCCCAAAGGCCCTACCTCCCAATACATCATGTTTGAGGGTTAGGATTCAACATATGAATTTTGGGGGGTCACAAACATTCAGACCATAGCACCAATGTTTCAAAACTGTGCTTTCACATGTTTTCATTTTCCTCCTTGTTAATGGCTAGAATAAAAATATGGTCTGTTATTCCAACACAATCTGAGTGGAAGAACTCCCAATTCTGTAAGAAAGCAGATGTTCTCTAAAATTGTATTTGCTATGTTTTTAAGTCCTCTTTTTTTTTTCTGCATTAACTCCCATTTCTATGAGACTTACCTGCTATACATTTCCTTTTCAAAAACTGCTGATTATTCCTACATATATACTCTTCCATACAATCTTTAGGTCCTTATAATCAATTTCCCCCAAACTTGCTCTAACATTTGATAAAGATGGAATAAAATATGTAGACTAACTGGAGGAAATTGACATCCTCCATAATATTGACTCCTTCCATCTCTCCTATCCAAGTACAAAGTACATCTCTTTGTTTGCTAAAGTCTTCTTTCGTGTACCTCAGTACCATTAATTCATTGTCTTGAAAGAAGTCCCATTATCTTTTACATTTATTCCTCAATATTTTGTATTTTTTTGTTAATTTTCTGAAAGGAACCTTATTTTCCATGATCTTTTCTAACTAGCCCCTTACAAAAGAAAGCTAGATATTTTTAATGTTAATTTGCACCCACCAAACTACCAAGCACTCTTACTCATTCTAATTGGTTTTCACGGACTTCCTCAGGTTTTCTTAAGTAGAGAATCATATTATCTAAAGATGGTAATTTGGTCTTATTTCCAGTGTTTATATATTTTTTCATTATCTTGTCTGATTATAGGAGAATATTAAATAATAGTTACGATAGTGCCCATACTTATCTTCTTTCCAATTTTATTTTTTTTCTTTCCAATTTTAAAGGAAATACTCCAGCACTTCACCATTAAACAGGATTCTGGCTATTGATTTTTATCAGTTATTTTTTATAATGTTACAGAAATATGTATCTGTATTTATATTATCAGGACTTTTAATCAGGAATGGATATTCAATTTCATAAAATCTCATTTCATCTGGTATTTTATCCTTATTAATATATCATAGGTCATGCATCTTATTAGTAGGGGTATATACACTAATTGTTACCCTTGTGTATCTAAAAGATATTTAGTACTGAATTTAATATATGACTGCATTTTATATATTTATTATTATTCCATTTTTTATTTTTGCATCTATACTCATTAGTAAGACTGTAGTTGGCATCTTTGGTTTTTGGTCTCTTTGCCAGAAATACACTTATTCTAATTGTATCAAATGCATTACTTTTATAATCAGAAATAAAGTTAAAAAAAATAAAGCCTAAAAATCATCAATAACTCTCCAAATGCCCACAATTTTTAAACATTTATTTTTTTCTTCAGATTCTGGAACTAGGATTATAAAATTTTGACAGGTCATTTTTTCACCCCACCCTATATTCTAGAGTATAGATATTAAATCTATCTATAACATACACTATCCTCAAAATTCCCTTTGTAATATTAGGTGACATTTCAGATACTAGTTACTTTCCAATTTCTTCCTGGAGTTCTCTTTTCCCAGATGTCTCTATTTCTACAGCTCAATCCCTTACTTTATTTATTTACATCTAAACTAAAATGCACCTCCTCAAGGACACCTGGGTGGCTCAGTCAGTTAAGTGTCTGCCTTCAGCTCAGGTCATGATCCCAGGGTCCTGGGATCAAGCCTCATGTCAGGCTCCTTGAGCAGGGAGCTTGATTCTCGTTCTCCCTCTGCTGCTCCTCCTGCTTGTACTCTCACTCCCTCTCAAATAAATAAACAAAATCTTAATAAATTAAAAAATAAATAAAATGCTACCTCTTCAGAAAAAGCTTCTCTGACCACCCTAACTAAAATATCCCCTACCAACTCTCCATCTAACTCTAGCCCTGATTTATTCTTCATAGCCATTCTGAAATATTTCATTCCCAGTGCCTTGAAAAGTACTTGACGCACAGTAAGTAAACAATTAATATTTACTGAAGGAATAAATAAATGAAAGTAAGTGCATATCTACATAGTATAATTTGAAGAAAGAGTTCCCCAAGAATAATTTCCCCCATTCTAGGGCCATATCACCTAAAATGCCTGTGACTACCCATAGGCTACCTACTACATAAATCATTAATCAATAATGCTTTGGTAAAATGACTTCATTTATCAGATTCTTTCTTCCATAATAATTAGTCCTCCAGGCCGTGAACACCTGGGTTCCATGTAAAGGAAGAAAAATACAGTGTCTTCCAGAAACAAACTGTTGCACCCTTTTTCCCATAATAATGATACCAAATGAGCACAAGGTAAATAGACACTGCCTATTACTCTTGGTGATTCCCTTCTGAGGGTTAAATACAACAAAGTAAAATTATATATCAAAGAGAAAGCACTGGAAAAAGAAGTAATAATTGGTCTGGGTGATGTGAAGGGGATGGAAGTCCCCAGAATCTCTGATCTCTTTGGGGAGTCATATCTAGAAGTGATCATATAGAAAGTGAATCTTCAAGGAACAAACAGAAACTGATTACGAGAATTATTGAATTTGAGAATTAAGTACAGTCTCTAGCTGTGACTTCTCTTAACGGACCTTAAATCAGTTTTAGATTCAAACACAGTAAGAACATTCTGGTTACCAAGTCCACTGAGAACAAAGAAAAAGTAGTACCTTCATTTTATCCCCTTCCCACTGAATTTAACTATAGTTACCTTGGAAGACTGAACAGACAAAAACAAGCAAGAAAAAGAAACAGATTCCAGAATACACAGCCTAATATTCTAACATTTCTTGGTTCTGATACTATTCTACTATGCTGGTACTAAGGACCAGTAACAGGAGTATCTTCCACAGAATAGAGAGAATACAGATTTTTAAAACACAGCCAGATTTCCATTTGCCCATCTCTTCTCTGATCAAGTATTTGTCCATTGTTATGACAGCACTAATATATTTTAATTTAGATCCTACCCAATACTCAGTCTTTACTGAATGGAGGGAACAGAAGCCAGGCCTTGGAAGTCCTTATGTTTCTGGTACTGTTATTTTTCTACTCCTATCTCCTATTCTTCAATGTTATCAGTAATAAGAAAATAACCAAATATGCTAATGATGCAGAGTTCTACATGTAAAACATTTCAAAACCTTTCTTTCTGATTTACAAATCACCCAAATTCTTAAGTGTACGTGTGTGTGTGTGTATGTATGTGTGTGTATATATATATACACATACATATATATATATACACATATATATATGGGATTAAAATATGATAGTTCTCCACGCTGAATTAGGTATAATAAAATAACCAAAAAGCACAGATGACAACTAAAGGAAATACAAAATTCTAATTTAAGATGAATCTAATTTATGTCTTTAGGTACAGTATTTACCTACAGATTCTGTAATCCAAAACAATGGATTTTTATCAGGAATTAAAACCTATCTCAAAACTTTCTGTGTTCTTTCTTTAAGTTCTTTCCTCCCAGTTCATTCCAATATATGCATGTTTCAAAAACTCAGATGAGCCTGGCAATACCTACCTCAACCTTCTACTACCTAAATTATGTGAGGGCACATAATATGTACATGTACAATTTCATGCATTGTACATTTCTACTAAAATATACAAGTTTAAATATATATGTGTGTGTGTGTGTGTATAAATGTGTGTATGTGTGTATTTCCCATTAGTTTCAAAATGAGTTCATATACTGATTTCTGTGAACAAAACAGTAATGTAATACATGGGATGCCTAACCTCTTGATTTTCTACTCCATTGCTGGAAAGCTCCAAAACAGAACCTCCATTGTCAACCACTGCTGATGTCATTGTTATTCCCTGAGGAAGCTTCGAACGCTATTAATCAATGTAATTTAAAGATTCATAGATGACTGCAGTGTTACAAGTTTGCATTATCATGTTCTAAAAGTCAACAGACTTTTAGAGTGAAGGAGATATCCAGAAATCCAGTCTTCTAAAGATGATTAACCAGAGGGCCTAAAAAGAGGAAGAATTTGAGAAGTTATTAAAAATATACAGGAAGGATATAAAAAACACAATCTATTTTACAATCTAATCTTTGACACTTCTGTAAACTAAGAAAAGGGAGCTCAGACTTACAAAGCCCAGTGTCAAAAGAGGGCAGTAATGAGCATTCTCCTCCTTAGAGCCGTCAACTTCATGAACAAGTTATTGCAATCAAGTGATTGCACATAGATGACCTTATGATACTTACATTCTAACGGATAAAATGTAAAATGTTATAACTTTCTCTTTTTATGAAGATGTACTTTTATTCCTGAAATATTTTCATAGAAATTTAAAAAATCTTTTATACATTGATAATAAAATATGCTAAATCAAGACAACTTCTAAAATTATTTGCCTATTTACCAAATTAAAAGATTTATTGGTTTGTAAATATTTCATTCTTCCTTGGCTCCTTTAGTTTCTTTATTTGACTAATATAATTAAAAATGTCATTTGCTTGCTTATGGTAGCAATCTCATTTTGTGTTCATATTCTGAATACTCTATAAGGACTATAAAATGGATTAATTTGAGTTATATATTTAAGCTTTCAAATAGAGTAGTTTAAAAATAAAATAGCAAAATCACATGGAATGCCTTTAATATTACTTTATCATTCTTTCCTCAGTAGTTTTTGGGGTTTTTTTGCTATTGGTTAAAAATTCATTATAGCAGCGATCCCTGAGTGGCTCAGTGGGTTAAGCATCTGACTCTTCAGTTTTAGCTCAGGTCATGATCCCAGGATTGTGAGATCAAGCCCCACATGCAGTTCCACTCTCAACAAGGAGTCTGCTTAAGATTCTCTCTCCCCGCTCTTCTCTGCCCCTCCCCACCACTTGTGTTCACGCTCCCTCTAAAATAAATATATATTTTTTAAATTTCAATATAGGAAATCACTTCAAATAAACATAATTCAAGCCTTTTTCCTAGTAGTGATGAATGTTGATATATACATATAATCTAGATTTATGCATTAGATTATCCCTATAAAGTTATATTTTATTTGATTTTATGTAGGTTATATTTTTCATAAAAGAATTAAAGATTTATTTGTTACATATTTTCATATAAAAATTAAATAATGCATAAAAATTAAGTATATTTAAATAGAAATGAATATACATTTCTAATAAATCATTCCATTAATATCATGGCCTATGTTAAAATTTGACCCCTGGCACTATACAGATATGAAAATAAAATAAAGAATTTCCATAAATTTATACAATAAAAGAAATACCTGGAAAAAAGGCAGAAATTTCACACCTTCTAAAATTCATTCAGGACTGTTAGTATTGTTTTTTATCTTATCACAGACAATGGGATAGGATGTATTTGTATTTTAACAACAAAAACTAGTAAAAATCCACAGTTCATATCACACTAAAGCTCACTACTATCATTAAAAGGTAATAGCTATTTTCAATATCTGTTTTCTTAACACTTAGGTAATAATAGCAGAAATAAAGTTTACTTACAATTTGAATGTTAAGTAGTGTAATCATCCTTCACTATTTTCACAAGTTGGCAAGAGCTAAAATATAAACCAGCAGTTCTTTGGAACTACTATGTGGGGGAAAAAAGACAGTATTAATATAATTCCATTTGAAAATATTTTACCCAAAATAGGTATGATTCAGATAATATGTACTTCTTACAATAAGCCATCTCCAAATCCTGATAACACACATTATATAATGGATGTAATAAAGAAACTATTTCTAGGCTATTGAGGAATCAGAAATCTTTATCAAACTTAAAATTTTAAGTCACCACTAAATTGTCAAAATTATTGAATACAGACAGACCCAACATGCTATGGCCTAGGCCTCATACCATGGGCTATATTTCAAGTAACCAAGATGATTTTAACATCTGGCTGCAAGCATAAACCCTGATGCCCAGTATTATAAAATCAGGCTTAAAAACCCTAACCCAAAAACTATTGTAACATAAAATCAATGATATGCGGCCTATTAAGTCACATTCCTGCTCTCTCACCCTCCGGACCTAGCTTCCATACACATCCAAACATCCCGAGCCTCCTCAAACAGCCCCCTCCCTTCAGAGGCTGATCGAACGACCTACGGACTGGATGTTAGGTCTTGCTCCATCAATTACTCCCTCCTTTTCCTTAACCTTCTCTTACAACATCAGGTCCTTCCCCTCAAAATGGCAGGATCTATAAGACCCTTTCATCTTAAACACAGGAAAGGAAAGTCATCCTCCATAACCCTGCAAAGCCCTCCAGCTCCCGTTCTAGTTTGCTCCTTTCTCAGAGATGAATCTAGGGGGAAATCTCCTCTAACTTCTGTTTCCACTTCCTAATTCCTTTAGGAAGTTTCTCCTTTTATGGGTTTTCTCATAAAAGAAAGGTGTTTCTCCTTTTATGGAAGTTTGGCATCTATCACCACCAAATGAAATTTTTACTAAATTCCGATTGTCAGTCAAATTCAATGGATATATCTGTTTTCACAGGACTTGATGTCTCTTAAGTATTTGACACTACTGATCATTCCCTCCTTGAAACTCTATCTTGAATTTCTCTTCTCCCTCTTTAACTACTCTTTTTCAATTCCCTCCTGTAGGCCAACCCCTAATTTTGGGGGGCTTGGAGCAAGAGTACAAATGGAAGCCTACATTCTACATGTCTAAATATTTTAAAGTTATAAATCAAGCTAACAAGATGTTAAATTATTATATTCTATCCTCCCATATAGAGGGAGGATAGAATATAACAATCTATTTTTTTTTAAAGATTTTTATTTATTTATTTGACAGAGAGAGATCACAAGTAGGCAGAGGGGCAGGCAGAGAGAGAGAGAGAGAGGAGGAAGCAGGCTCCCTGCTGAGCAGAGAGCCCGATGTGGGTCTCGATTCCAGGACCCTGGGATCATGACCTGAGCTGAAGGCCGAGGCTTTAACCCACTGAGCCACTCAGGTGCCCCTAGAATATAACAATCTAAAAGGCTAAGTTCTGATTTGGAATTCTCAAACTCCCTCAAGTTCTATAGTGGCATGGGAGTCACTCAAATTCTTTGGGAGCCTTCCCCCTTTCTCTCCTCCCACCTTTAGTTCCACTCCATTCATAAGGAGCCTCATATGTATACATGTCGACATCCCATCCCACAAGTCCAAGTTCTGGCCACATGCCTGCACACAGCAGTTGCTTGGTCATCACTTAAGCCCAGAGAAGCCAATACATGTGTTCAGTCAAGAGAGGAGAGAATCAGAGAAGAGGCTTTTGAAGCGCTACATGGGCAGGGAATTCTGGGGTTCAAATACTCAGAACTTAATGTAGAAATGGTATCAAATGAACGAGTTTCCTTGTGCACCTCGCACCCCCCCGCCACCCATATCCTCATTCTATCAGTAGGGGTAAAACTCAACAAAGGCCCAATAAGGAACTCTGAAGCACAAGGCCTAGGTTCCTGCCTAGCAAAGTCAAAGAACAGTGCTTACATGGAGGTGTTTCCAGAATCCCATCCCTAATCCTCTTCTGACTCTTTATACTTTCTCTAAGCTATCTCATGTACTGCCACGGCTTCATGCAAATCTTTCTTCCACTCTAAACCATTTTAATGGGTTCCGGTTTGTCTATTAGTTTCTTTCTTTCCTTCTTTTTTTAAAGATTTTATCTATTTATTTGAGAGAGAGAAAGAGAGGACACAAGCGAGGGGAGGGGCAGAGGGCGAGGGAAAAGCAGGTTCCCCTGCTGAGCAGGGAGCTCAATGCAGGGCTCAATCTCAGGACCCCAGGATCATGACCTGAACTGAAGGCAGAAACCTAACTGATTGAGCCACCCAGGCACCCCTGTCTAGTAGACACTTTCTTGCCTCTACTTCTTTGTGAAATTAAATAGGGTATAAATAAATAGCAAGCATCTATTCCAAGATATCCCAGGCACTCCATTAATTAATTTAGTCATTCAGCAAATATTGAGCACCTATTATATGCTTACAGTTCTCAGTGCTAGAGGTACAACAGTGAATAAAGTAAAAATCCTTATTCTTATGGATCTTAAATTCCAGTGGGAAGAGATGAAAATAAAATATGTAGAGTATACATGTAGATGGTGACAAAGGCTAAGGAGACAAATGAATCAAAGGGAAAGAACATTCAGCAGGAAGAGAACTATAATTTCAAACTGGGTTGTAAGAGAAGGATTCACTAAAAAAGTGACATATGAGTAAAGATCCGAAAGTAGGGAGTGAGCTGCGCCAGTGACTGGGGGAAGAGCCCTCTAGTCAAAGGAAAGGGAAATATAGTAACTTCAGGATAGAGTACACCAGACTAGTTCAAGGATTAGCAAGAAGAGCACTGTGGCTGGAGTGAAGTGAGCAAAAGGCAAAAGGAAGAAAGAAGAAAATGGGAGAGAAAGGGGAAGGGGACATGTAGGCCCTCCTCGAGGTCTGTGACTTTTACTCCAGGAAAGAAGAGTTTTATGCACAGAGACGGATGACTTGATTATTATAGGAATCATTCAGAAGCTGGGTTGAAAACAGATAAGGGGACAGGGCATAAACAAGAAGATCAGTTAGGAAGCTACTATAATAATTAGGTGAGAAATGATAGTGGTTAGGTTCTGGAGAGGGTGAAAAGTGGTCAACTGTTGGATATATTTCAAAAGTAAATGGACAAGATTTTATAGCAATGTGAATATCGATATGAGATAAAAAGAAGAATCAAAAATGAATCCAAAGATAGCAGTCGGAGCACAATGGAATAGCCATTAAATGGGCTAGGGAAAAGTGTGGGAAGAGAAGTTCAATGTGTCTCAAACTAAACTCACTTTTTCCTCTGCTCACTAAACGTATTACCTGGGGCGCCTGGGTGGCTCAGTGGGTTAAGCCACTGCCTTCGGCTCAGGTCATGATCTCAGGGTCGTGGGATCGAGTCCCGCATCAGGCTCTCTGCTCAGCAGGGAGCCTGTTTCCCTCTCTCTCTCTCTGCCTGCCTCTCTGTCTGCTTGTAATCTCTGTCTGTCAAATCAACAAATAAAATCTTAAAAAAAAAAAAAAAGAAAAGAAAACGTATTACCTCTCCTATTGTGCTTAGCTCAGAAAGCTACCCTAACACCCACACAAGTTATCTAAAAAGTAAAGTTCTAAAGTTCAGAGTTCCTGAAAAACCATCATAATCTCTCATTCTTTTTTTTTTTTTAAGATTTTATTTATTTGACAGAGAGAGATTACAAGTAGGCAGAGAGAGAGAGGAGGAAGCAGGCTCCCTGCTGAGCAGAGAGCCCGATGCGGGACTCGATCCCAGGACCCTGAGATCATGACCTGAGCCGAAGGCAGCGGCTTAACCCACTGAGCCACCCAGGCGCCCATACTCTCTCATTCTTGACCCAATCTCTATAATCTCATATCCTCTGACCTAGCCAAGGTCTTTTTTTTTAAGCTTATTTATTTATTTGACAGAGAAAGAGAGAGCACAAGCAAAGGGAGCAGCAGGCAGAGGGAGAGAAGAAGCAGCCTCCCCACTGAGCAGACCCTGGGGTCATGACCTGAGCCGAAGGCAGATGCTTAACCAACTGAGCCACCCAGGTGCCCCTCAATATCACTTTCTATCACTCTCTTCCCTATCCACACAGGTACCTCCCTCATAAAAACATCAGTGAAATAACAGCTTCCAGCAGATCCTTCACTTGGTACCTCTTACCAATCTTAAAGCACAACACCTATGCCTTTCTTTCGAGGTCCTCTAAAATCCTGCTCCTCTTTACCTTTCTAATCTTACTTCCGACTACTCTCCCAAAGTATCAAATTTTTTTTTAAGATTTTATTTATTTGACAGAGAGAGAGAGATCACAAGTAGGCAGAGAGGCAAGCAGAGAGAGAGAGGGGAGGAAGTAGGCTCCCTGCGGAGCACAGAGCCCAACGCAGGGCTCGATCCCAGGACCCTGGGATCATGATCTGAGCCGAAGGTAGAGGCTTTAACCCACTGAGCCACCCAGGCGCCCCGCCAAAGTACCAAATTTTAAAAATCTGTGTTTTGTATCACCTAAACCAGTGCCTTTCATATAGCAAATACAAAGTAAAGATATGACTGACAAATACAAGTATAAAGAAACATGTTCCCATCAGAAAAGTATCTTCACTGTTCACTACACATACCATGCTCATCCCCATCCCATCCCTTTGCTAGTCCTCTTCTCTCACCCTTTTCTTTGATTATTCAAATTCCACCTGATCCTCAAGGACAAATTTTTCCCTACAATGACATTACCTCTTTCCTACCTCTTACTATACCAGTTCTTTCAATAATATTTATTAAGCACTTACTAAATACGAAATACAGAACTATGCCAGAAACACAAAAATAGGACTCAGCCTTCAAACAGCTTAAAGTCTGGTAAGGAGAAACAACATAGAAACAATTACAATCATGTAAATGTCATTAAAGAAACTACAAAGTACAATGGGAATATAAAAAAAGGAACATCTAAGTCGACCTCGGGGAGTTCTACAGAGACTTCAGAAAGAAACCATCATTTACTCTGGGACTATTACACAGGATAGAAATTGACATAGCAATAAAAAGAGAAATAACTCTGAATAATAAATGTTATTCTCAGGACTGAAAAAAAACTGCAAAATGATAAAAACTGAAGTATCACTCAGAAGTAAATTCTGCTCAGACTGTTAGCTGCTTAGAGTACAAATCACACTCTCATCAGAAACAGTTTATACGTATGACTTTATTTATATAAACTACAAAAAAAACAAGGAAAACCCAAACTATGATACAAGAAATAGGATACTACGGGCAACTTCCTGGCTAGCTCAGTCCATAGAGCAGGACACTCTTAGAAATAGGATACTATGTTACAAAGGGTGAATATCACTAATATATAAAGAACACTTAAAATAGAGGAATAAAGGACCAAAAAACCCAAGGGAAAAATAGAGAAAACAAGTAAACATACAATTCACTAAAGCAGATATAAAAATGGCCCTTAAACATACGAAAAGATATTCAAATTTACTCATTGGGAAATACAAGTTTTTTATAAACCTTTTTAAATAAGAGAACTTTTCTCTCAAGTTGGTGAGAATTAAAATGTATGACTTACATTCTTTTGATAAAGCTGTGCACTTATTGCTGGTGGGAATGCAAACTTATATAATTTGGTAATATCTAAACAAATTGTATACACACTTTTTTTAAAGAGCTTTTTTTTTTTTAAGATTTTATTCATTTGACAGGAAGAGAGAGAGAGAGAAAGTATAAGTAGGGCGGAAAGGCAGAGGGAGACGGAGAATCAGGCTCCCGGGTGAGCAAGAAGCCTGAGGCAGGGTGATCCCAGGACCCTGAGATCATGACCTGAGTTAAAGGCAGACGCTTAACCGAATGAGTCACCCAGGTGCCCCTAAAGAGCTTTTTTTTTTTTTTTTAAATTTTTGTTTATTTAATTTGTGAGGGGGGCAGAAGGAAAGAATCTTAAAGCAGACTCTGCTGAGCATGGATCTCAATCTCACAACCCTGAGATCATGAGTTGGGTGACTAACCCACTGAGCCACCCAGGCACCCCTTATAGAGCTTTACTGAGATATAACTGACATTTCATTTGGTTTGACCATTTGAAGTATATAACTAGATGGTTATTAGTGTATTAAGAAGTACAATCATCAACAGAATCTAATTTTAGAACACTTCCAGCACCAACACCCCCCCCAAAAAAGGCCCATGTGCATTAGCAGTCACTCCCCAATCTTTTCCAACCCCTAGTCCCTGACAACCATTAACCTACTTTCCTTTTTTTTTTTTTTAAAGATTTTATTTATTTGACATAGGGAAAGATCACAAATAAGCAAAGAAGCAGGCGGGGGGTGTGGAAGCAGACTCCTCGCTGAGCAGAGAGCCCAAGGACCCTGAGATCGTGACCTGAGCCAAAGACAGTTGCTCAACCAACTGAGCCACACATGTGCCCCCATTAACTTACTTTCTATCTCTAGAGATTTGCTTGTACTGGCCATTTCCTATAAATAGCTTTATATAACATATGGACTTTTGTGACTGGTTTCTTTCACTAGGTATAATATTTTCAGTATTCATCTATGTGTAACGTGTGTTAGTGGAGCAACATAGGAATTAGGAATGTTACCCCTTCATGCGGTCAAAAATCCAGATATAAATTTTCACTTGACTACCAAGAGCCTACTGTTGACTGAAAGCCTTACCAATTATATAAACAGTCAATTAACACATATTTTGTATGCTATATATATTACATACTTGATTCTCAGAAGAAGTTAGAGAAAATAAAATGTTAAGAAAATCATAAGGAAGAGAAAATACATTTACAGTAGTGTGTTTATTGAAAAAAAATCGTGTGCAAGTAGATCCATGCAGCTCAAACTGGTGTTACTCAAAGGTCAACTACATTTCTTTTTGTTGCTGAATAATAATCTATTGAATAGATACATCATATTTTATTTATCCATTCATCAGTTGGTGCAAATTTGGGTTGTATTCTACTTTCTCACTATAGTAAATAATGCTGCTATGAAAATTCATGTACAAATTTTTATGTGGACATATGCTTTCATCTCTCTTGGGGATATACCCAGGCATGGAATTGCTGAAACATACAGTAACTCTATATTAACATTTTGAAAAACTTTTTTCCAAAGTAGCTACCATTTTACATTCTCATTAGCACTCTATAAAGATTCTAATTTCTCCACATCTCCATCAACACATGTTGTAGTAATCTGTTCTGCAGCAATAGATAATACATCATCCGGGTAGATACAACAATGATCATTTGATAAAACTTTATAATTAAAGGGGCACCTGGGTGGTTCAGTCAGTTAAGACCTTGCCTTCAGCTCAGGTCATGATCCCAGGGTCCAGGAATTCAGTCCCAAGTTGGGTTCCCTGCTAAGCAGGGAGCCTGCTATTCCTTCTGCCTGTCACTCCACCTGCTTATGTGCTCATGCTCTTGCTTGCTCTCTCTGAAAAAAACAAAAAAACAGCAACAACAACAAAAAAAACCCAGGAAGCCTGCCTGAGTGGCTCAGTCGGTTAAGCATCTGCCTTTGGCTCAGGTCATGATCCCAGGGTCCTGGGATCGAGTCTCACATCGGGTTCCCTGCTCAGTGGGGAGCCTGCTTCTCCTTTTGCATGCTTGTGTGCTCTCTGACAAAGAAATGAAATCTTTAAAAAATAGTTTTAAAAAATTTAAAAACCTTCAGTGACTCCCTTTCCAGTTTGGACTAAAATCTAAGTTCATTAACATGAGATACACTTTAAAAAAAAAAAAAGAAAAGAAAAAGAAATAAACTTTATAATTAAAAACAATGCAGCCAAAACTCAATGACAAAATATTTAAACTTTCCCCTGAAACTGGGACCAGAAAAACTGTATCTACAATTGCTACATCAATTTGATTTTCACTAGCAATCCTGACCTGTAAAGTTTGATAAGAAAAAATTAAAAGGTATAAGAAATGGAAAGGAAGATAGGAAGCTATCATTGTTTGCAGATGATAAGACTATCTACACAGAAAATCCAAAAGAATCCTCAGATATCAGAGTGTTTGCAAAGTATGTGGATGTTTTTCTATACAGATGCGACAAACAGAAAATGTAATCTTTAAGAAGGATAAACAAGTAAACAGAAAATGTAATCTTTAAAAAGGACAGCAGGCACCTGGGTGGCTGAGTCGGTTAAGCATCAGCTCTTGATTTCAGTTCAGGTCATGATCTCAGGGTTCTGAGATCCAGCTTCATGTCAGGCTCCACACTGAGAGGGGAGCCTACTTAATTAAGAGTCTCTCCCCCCCGGGGGGCGGCGCCTGGGTGGCTCAGTGGGTTAAAGCCTGTGCCTTTGGCTCAGGTCATGATCTCAGGGTCCTGGGGATGGAGCCCTACATTGGGCTCTCTGCTCTGCAGGGAGCCTGCTTCCCTCCTCTTTCTCTCTGCCTGCCTCTTTGCCTACTTGTAATCTCTATCAAATAAATAAATAAAATCGTTTAAAATTTTTTAAAAAAAGATTCTCTCTCAGCCCTGTTCCCTCTCTCACTCTCAAAACAATAATGATAATAATCTTACAAATAACTAAATAGGGTAACATAATCACAAAAAAGTACAAGATACCTAAGATTCAATCTAACAAAAAATATACAAAGACCTCTATGGAGAAAATCATATAATGTATTGAAAGGAATTTAAAAAGTCTTATGTATTTGTAGAGAAAACCATGCTCACAGAAAGAAAGGCTCAATATTTTAAAGATGTCAATTCTCACCAAATTCATCTAACAAATTCAATATATTTCCAGCCAAAAATCCCAAAAGGGCTTTATCTTTTTTTAAAGATTTTATTTATTTATTTGACAGAACACAAGTAGGCAGAGAGCCAGGCAGAGGGAGAGAGAAAGAGGCTCACTGCTGAGCAGACAGCCCCATGTGGGGCTTGATCCCAGGACCCTGGGATCATGACCTGAGCCAAAGGCAGCTGCTTAACTGGCTGAGCCACCCAGGCGCCCCTCAAAGGGGGTTTTATTAAAAAAAAAAAAAAAAAAAAAATAAAAAAAGGGGGGGGGGGGGGAAGTATGTAAAAGAGTAAAGGGCAAAGTTAGCCAAGAACCTCCTGAAGAATTACCCTACCTAGTCTATAAAGTTAAGCAATAAGTAAAGTAAGTAATGGTGTATATACACTCAAATATCCTAATTGAACAGAATCTAAAGGCCAGAAAAAGACTCCTGCATATTGGAAACAATATATGACAGAGGCAGTGTTAAAATCAGTGAAAAAAAATTTAATAAATGGCATGAAAACAAGTAATTACCCATACAAGATATGAAATTAAATCATTACCTCACACCATTCACAAAACAAATTACAGGTATATGCTAAAGACCAAAATATACAAAATATTTTGCAAAATTAGAAGAAAATACAGACTATCTTCACAAACTCAATTAAGGAGAAATTACTAGATAAGACATGAAAAAAAAAAAAAAAAAAAACAATTAATGAACTTGACTATACCAACTTTCTTTTTTTTTAATGCATAAAAACAGAAACTAAAAACAAAACTGAAAGACAAGAGACTGGGTAAATTTATTTCCCTCCTTCCAAAAAAGAAAACGGTGGGGCGGGGGAAGGAACTCCTACTAATTAATTATATATAATCAAAATTCTATTAAAGATTTTTTAAAAGATTTTATTTATTTATTTATTTGACAAAGAGAGAAATCACAAGTAGGCAGAGAGGCAGGCAGAGAGGGTGAGGGACGCTGGCTCCCTGCTGAGCAGAGAGCCTGATGTGAGGGCTTGATCCCAAGACCTTGAGATCATGACCTGAGCCAAAGGCAGAGGCTTAACCCACTGAGCCACCCAGGCACCCCTCTATTAAAGATTTTTATATAATTTGTATTAAGATACACATTGGTAAAAGTCAAGTGAATTCTTGACAAGGTTCTATTTGTCATGGTGTATTGAATGATGTGTGTTTATTAGATTATTAAAAATAAACAAACAGCCATGCTTATATTCAAGTGTGTCATAAATTAAGGATTATGATTCATCTAATTTTGTATAACTGGGGTCCAAGGAAGGGGGTTCAAAACCATATTGACATTATTAGTTTCCCACCTAAAGTGTGAAAACCTGAATTGTTTCTTTTTAAATATGTCATGTAAACTAAAAAATATTTACTAATCCCTTGACAAAGTCTCTTTTTTACAATTTAACAGGCTAGATTAATTATTTCTCATCTAATTGCTTCTTTTTTTTTTCATCTAATTGCTTCTTAATGCAATTCCTAATTTGTAAGAAAGCTATATCAGCACAAGGGTTAATTATCTTGTTTGCTATTGCAGCAATTATAGCTAAACAACAGCAGGAAGAAGGGCAATTCCATTTAAATGACTTTCAAGAAAAGGTGGAACTATAGGAGCAGAAAAATCAATGGGAAGAAGCTGATCTCCAAGGGCACAAAGAAATTTCTGGGGGATAGAAATGTTCTTTTATTTTTTCAAAGATTTATTTGAGAGACAGAGGGAAAGAGCACAAGCAGGTGAGAGAGAATCTCAAGCAAACTCTGTGCTGAGTGAGAAGCCCGACTCAGGGCTCCATCCCACCACCATGAAGTCAGGACCTGAGCAGAAACCAGGAGCCAGATGCTCAACAGACTGCACCACCCAGCTCTGTGCCTTGGGGTGATAGAAATGTTCTACATATTGATTGTGATAATGATTGCAATGCTATGAATCTGTCAAACACATAGAAATGTAACAATGAATTCCACTATATGTAAATTAAGCTTCAATAAACGACTTTAAAAGAGGGGGAGGAGTGTTTAAAATTAGAATTTAATTTATTAAAGAAACACTCTTATTCAATATTAACAATATTATGATATTAAGGACTGTAGCTTATAATCCAAATCCATAAGCAGTTTTTTTTAATAGTTCCTTTTTTTTTTAACAATTTTATTTATTTTTGTGAGAGAGAGAGAGCACGTTGAATATGTAAGCAGGGAAGGGGAGCTGGAGGGAGAAGCAGACTCCCTGCTGAGCAGGGAGCCCAATGCAGGACTCAATTCAGAACTTGATACCAGGCCCCTGGGATCATGACCTGAGCCAAAGACAGATGCTTGACCAACTGAGCCACAGGCACCCATCCACATACAGTTTAATTCACAACTGACTCCTGCCCATAGAATCAGTGAATTCTCACCCCCCAAAATCCTTATCATTCTTAGCCATTTTACTGGTAAAATCAAATGTTTTTAAAACAGATTTCAATTCCTGAAATACTTCTGATTCATATAGTTTCACCATGTATTCTAATTACTGAACCACAAAATTTTATGCATCATCTATTCATCCTCAGGCTCTATGAAATAGGTATAATTATCTCCCTTATTACATGAAGACTATTTTTGACAGTATCTTTTATATTTAAGAGCTAGTATGATATAACAGTTAAGAGTCTGTTGGCTACTGCATCCTCAGAACATAGCCCGATGGGGGACTCCTTCCCAGGACTCCAAGATCATGACCTGAGCTGAAGGTAGCCACTTAACGACTAAGCCACCCAGGCGCCCCAATAAATAAACGTCTAAAAATAAGTAAGGGGCATCTGGGTGGCTCAGCCAGTTAAGTGTTCGATTCCTGATTTCAGCTCAAGTCATGATCTCAGGGTCCTGGGATCAAGTCCCACATCAGGCTGAATGCTTTTGGAGTCTCCTTGAGATTCTCTTTCCCTCTCCTCTGCCCCTTCCCCCTTGCATTTTCTCTCTCTAAATAAAACGAAATCTTAAAAAAAAAAAAAAAACCTTTTAAATAAATAAAAGGATAAACAGTAAGATAATGAATCTTTTAAAAAAAATTCCTTTGAAATGGGAATGAGATCATGTTGAGGAACTATGTCTAAGAAGTATACTCTTTAGAAATAGTTGGGCCCATAAGTAAGGGCTGGAAAAATTTTGGCAGCAAGAGTTTATGTCATGGGACCTACTTTTTAGGCCAAGGTGATTGATCTAGATATTTAAAATTGGATGCTAGAAACTTACAGGAGAAGAGAAATTTACAGGATTAACGCAATTGCAGAAATTACATAGGATAAAAGAAAATTATTTTAATCTGGAAGAGATCTTACAGCTCACAGAAAATTGCATGAAACAGCTTGCCAACCATAAAAAAAGTTTTGCATTTCAAGAGTCCCATACCATGAATAACAATAACTTAATATTCTCATTTACTCATGGCCCTGACATTGTTACTCAGTTAAGATATATGTTCTTAATCTTATATATTCATATGTGAAATATGTATGAATGATATATGGATAGGGTGAACTTAGATAATCCGTGATTTCATCTAAATTGTTTAAAATATTTTTTAAAAGATTTTATTTATTATTTATTTTGTCAGAGAGAGAGAGAGAGAGAGCGCACGCACAAACAGGGGGAGTGGCAGGCAGAGGGAGAAGCAGGCTCCTGGCTGAGTAGGGAGCCCAATGTGGGACATGATCCCAGGACTGTGGGATCATGACCTGAGCCGAAGGCAGGCATTTAACCAACTGAGCCACTCAGGCATCCCTGTTTAAAATATTTTGATGCTTTCCTTGAAAACATTCTTTGGTTGGTTTCTTCAACCAAAGAACTACAATGGCCAGGTTCCCAGGTGTAACCTAATCAATGCTGACTTGTTCAACCTATTTTATGATGATTAAAATCTAATAGAGAAGTATCATCTAAAAATACTCTTGGGTCATGTGGGTGGCTCAGCTGGTTAAGCAACCAACTTGATTTTGGCTCTGGTCATGATCTCAGGATTTTAAGACTGAGTCTGTGCTGGGTGTGGAGCCTGTTGAAGACTCTCTCTCTCCCTCTCCCCCATCCATCCCCACACTTGGACATGCGCACACATGCACTTGCTCTCTCTTAAAAAAAAAAAAGAGGAATTTAAAAATACTTTGAATAATCAAACTTTACAATTATTTAAAGAACTGATGAGCAAACAGCAAGACAAAATCAACCTGACTTGGCTGCTATCATCACCACTGGAGCTAAAAAAAATGATACTGCTGCCTAGTTATATTCCTTTAATATTACTATTCTACTCATCTCTGTTACCATTTCACATAATGGTCAAATTCTAGGGCAGCAAGAATAAGGGTCAGAATAAGTATGAAAAAGCAACCACAACAAGTAGATTTCAGAATCCAACCCATCTCGGGATGCCTGGGTGGCACAACTGGGTAAGCCCCCTGCTCAGGTGATGATATTAGGGTCCTGGGATTCAGCACTACATCAGGTTCTGTGCTCAGCACCAGTCTGCTTGGGTTTCTCTCTCCCCCTCCCTTTATACCGCCCCCACAAAATAAATAAATCTTTTTTAAAAATTATAGAATCCAACCTATCTTAAGGCTAAAGATAAGCAACAAAGTTCTGATTATTTATCAATAACCCCAAATTTATGTGACTATTCATACTCAGACTTCATGAACTATTCCTAAGAAATACTAAATTGTGGGAATAAATATGTTTAGCCATGTATATTCTGCAAATAAGCAAACTTCCAAATCAATTAAGAACCAGACAAAAGGACTTGTACTACAAGGTTTAGTTATGGAAAAAGTAATAATCAAAGTCAAGGCTTATGCCCTGACTGTTGCTCAGATGTTTTGAAAAGTCTGAAGTTTGGCCATCATAGCCTCTTGTTTATCCAAAAAGAGATACATAAAAAGCTTAGAAGACTTGTTTCAACTGGCTTATGGAAATCAAGTAACTCCTTTACAAGAGGCTAGGGCTAGAGGTGGTTGGGATATATGGCAGATTCCCAGTCATTAAGAAAGCCTAAAATCTAGTTAAGTTCTATTCCAGAAAGCAAACTGGGGGAATTTTTCTTTTTAAAGGAGGGATAAATTGCTAGTTTAGCAATTGCCATCCTAAAGACCTTAATATATTTATTTCTAAAATCTTAGCCAACTTCCTCACTTTCATGATTTAAAAAGGAAGCATAACTGCCTTATAGAAGAATCTTTTTTTAATATTCTGATTTGATAGGATATGAATCCATTAAACTCAATTTATCCTGGAGGAATGTCGATAACTAGCCTAGTTTAGAATATTTTGCATTCTTTTTCCAAACAATAAAGGGATAATAATAGGTAACATTCATATAGCACTGCTCTGTACCAGGCATTGTTTTAAATTCATTAAGTGTGTTAATCTATTTAATCTACACAATCCTACAAAACAGATATTATCCATTTCCATCTTATATTTGGGAAAACTGAAGGCATGGGGAGATTCAAATAATTTACTCAAGGTCAAGCAACAGGCAAGTGACAGAGTCACAGTTTAACGTAAGCAGTCTGGCTCCAGAGACTATCTATGCTCTTAATCTTTAAGATTTTCTGCCTCATAATTGCATAAAAGTGTTCTTGTTTTTGTTTTATTAAAACTATGAAAGAATCACATAAAACCTCTTCCACCCTACCCTGGGATTTTTCTACCTAATTTCTTACTGGCTCATAACATGGACAATTAGAAGCCTTAAAGGTAAGTGGAAATTACATACATCTTATCTACATTACGTATACAGACTTTTCTTTCTGTATACATAATGTAGATAAGGGGGGGCGGATAGGGGGGATGAATTCTTTAACTCACAAATTGTCTCGTGTTCTATAGGCCTTAGGGAGAAAGTGACAGCATTAGAAATTCTCTCTACTACTCTCTTCAAGGTTGAGTTTGTTTTTTAGAAAGAAATTTTGGCCTGGAATTCTATACTAGCAACAAGCAAAGATTCTCAGATATAAGCCTTATATCCTAATTCAAGTTTACCCATATTCCAAATAAAAAGAACTACCTGAAACCAAAATATAAACATTTTCATAGTGCTAAATATAGCTGTCTCAGTTGATGCAACATGCGACTCTTAATCTCAGTGTTGTGAGTTTGAGCCCCAGATCGGGCAAAGCGATGACCTAAAAATAAAAATCTTTAAAAGTAGACAGATAAGATAGATAGAAAGACAGATCCCCTGCAGAAGCAACTAGGGGAAAAAGTACATCTACTCTCCCACTTTGAGACCTGAAATATTTACAAGGTAGTAAAAGTTCTCAAAGTTTACAGATCCCTCCTCAGGGCCTGGCACATATAGGCCCACAGAATTATAATGGGGGCACCTGGTTTGGTCATTATGATCCCAGGGTCCTGGGATCCAGCCTCGCATGGGACTCCCTGCTCGGTAAGGAGCCTGCTTCTCCCTCTTCCACTTCCCCTACTTGTGTTCCCTCTCTGACGGTCTCTCTCTGTGTCAAATAAATAAATAAAACTTTTTTTATTTTTTTTAAAGATTATTTATTTATTTATTTGACAGAGAGAGATCACAAGTAGACAGAGAGGCAAGCAGAGAGAGAGAGAGAGAGGGAAGCAGGCTTCCCGCTGAGCATAGAGCTCGATGCGAGACTCGATCCCAGGACTCTGAGATCACGACCTGAGCCGAAGGCAGTGGCTTAACCCACTGAGCCACCCAGGCACCCAAATAAAACCTTTTTAAAAAGTTAAAAATTAAAAAATAAAAATAAAATAAAATAAAATACAAGAATCCATTAGCAGGCTTCCTCATACTCTTCTTTCCTTCCCATGAGAGGAGGGCATGCAGAACTTACACTTCCCCCATTAACAAAAATGCACCAACATATGTGCAGCGTTTCTGCCCAAGGAAGCCCATCAGAGATGCGGCACCCAAAGTTTTATGGAGGCCTGCTCACAAGGGTACCCTTTGATTGTGTATACCAAAATTCCAGACCCCCAAAAGGAAAGCAGGTGTTCAACATAAATCATATTGTTTGCAAACAGTCTAGGCACAGTGAATCATCCTTTAAAAAAAAAGATTTAAGGACGCCTGGGTGGCTTAGTCCTTAAGAGTCTGCATTTGGCTCAGGTCATGTTCTCAGGGTCCTGGGGTCCAGCCCCATATAGGGCTCCCTGCTCAACAGAAGCCTGCTTTTCCCTCTCCCACTCCTCCTGCTATGATCCTTCTCTCATTGTCAAATAAATAAATAAAATCTTAAAATTAAAGAAAGAAAAGATTTGTGAGAGAGAATCCGAATGCACACGGGCCTGCACAAGGAGAGGGTAAGGGCAGAGGGAGAGGGAGAACCAGACCCCGCGATGACAGGATCCCCCTGAGGTGGGATCCAGTCACAGGACCCTGAGATCAGAACCTGAGCTAAAGTCAAATGCTTAACCAAATGAGCCGCCCAGGCGCCCCACAGTGAATCATCCTTATCAGTTACTGGAAACACCCTGAGAGCCAAGTTACCAGATGCTAGCTATGGGCCAACCTTGCAAACAGGTCTTTCCAAAGACAGCAATGTCAAACCTAATATGTTAACTCTTTTCTGTGCAGAAAATTATTTAATTTTGTGAAGTCTGAGACTCATCTGTCAAAAGCAAAAAATAATAGAAACTACTTTACAGCGACAACGATTATTATAACTATCATGGTATTGTTACGCAGTATAATGGCAAAATTTCATAAAGATTTTAAAAAAAAAAGAAGAAGAGGGGTGCCTGGGTGGTCAGTGTGTTAAAGCCTCTGCCTTTGGTTAGGGTCATGATCCCAGGTCCTGGGATGGAGCCCCTGCATCAAGCTCTCTGCTCAGCAGGGAGCCTGCTTCCCACCCCCCTGCCTGCCTCTCTGCCTATTTGTGATCTGTGTCTGTCAAATAAATAAATAAAATCTTAAAAAAAAAAAAAAAAAAGATTTCGGAAAGATCACTTTGTGATAATGATGATGAAGACTACAGAAAGTTACAGATAATGTAAAACTTCAACTTAAAACTTAGCCTTCAACCCAGCAGCAACTTCTAGAGGAGGATAATGATCTGAAATGAAGAGACATCGACCTTATCTTTGTGCTGTAAAAGATATGCCAGGATTAAAATGCTTTATCATTGCAGAGTGCAGATATTATGATTGAGTTTAAGTGCTTAGCTATGACATGGTAGAAGAGCATCTCCACTTCCAAAAATTAAGTAAAAATTCATGAAGGCAGTCTTCCTAGAACATTCTCAACCCATCCAGATCACAAAATAAAACATAAAACATGAGTTTGTCCTGGAAGTTTATTTAAGCAAAAAAGAGGAAACAATTTACTGATCCTTTTACAAATGAATATATACTTTCTATTCTTACTAATTATAATCTAAAATTAAGATAACCATTAAATTTCAATTTAGAATGGCACATGTTTAACACAGAACTGAGATTTGTAAGAACTTAATTTTTTACTTATGTACCTAAATGATACCTACTGCAAGATTATAAACAAAATTACTCAAATTGGACAGTTGACTCATGAAAACATTGAAACTTTGGCCTTCAAGTATAGATAGAAACCAAAGGATTCTGAGATTAAATATCTATTCTGAAATCACCATATTATTTGTTTGTTTTATCCTCAATTCCTGAATTTAACTTTTCTTACATTATTTATAAAGCCTAACCTTATAATCAATCTACCACAACGTCCCACTAAGTTTCCTCATTATCACTGATTATGGCTGAGTAGAAACCTATAGAACACATAAATTACCACAGAAATTTTTTGGTTTTTGCTCTTTAGCCAAATTTATAACCCAATAATGCAAATTAACATATGCTAGTTTGGGAACCAAAAGAAATTAGCTTTATTCTATCTTTAATGAATCATCTCAAGGATACTAAAGATATTAGGGAAAAGACAGAATATTTTTTAATTGTCTGGATTTTATCCTGTCCCAAATCATCTTCTTGGCATTCCTCTGTAATGAAGTAAAAAGTGAAGAGTGTTTTTTACATGCTTAATGAAAATCTTTCTACCACCCCACCAATAAAAACTAGAAAATAAACTCCATTGGAATTGAGCCATAGCTATTTTAATCATCATTGTATATACACCTCTCAGAAGAGTGTCTGGCACATAACACACCACAATTTTAACTCCTAACTCAAGTTTTCTTTTTCTTACTTCCTTCTTCTATTCTACTATCACTAATATATATACATATGTGTCCTTTGTTAAGCCACTTTAAGTCATTTTGGGGAAAAATAAGTACCTTTTAACAACTATATCTACAATACTGAATACAGTCGGATTAAATGGTTAGTGAATAAAAGGGCAAAGAAATATATTAGATACACACTGTAAATTATTAACGCAGAGAGTAATTTATTTTTTTTAAGATTTTATTTATTTATTTGACAGAGAGAGATCACAAGTAGGCAGAGAGGCAGGCAAATAGAGAGGGAGAAGCAGGCTCTCTTGCCAAGCAGAGAGCCCAATGCGGAGCTTGATCCCAGGACCCTGAGATCATGACCCGGGCCCAAGGCAGAGGCTTAACCCACTGAGCCACCCAGGCACCCCAACACAGAGAGTAATTTAAAAATACCTTCCAAATTATGATATGAGTTGATTTGATATAGCTAGTTTATTTGAAATATATCTTCAATATACTTAAATACTAAAAAACTCTTATCTTTTTAAATTAACACATAATTTTAAAAGCATATATTAAATATTATAGAAAAGTACATTTAATTTTACTTATTTTTATTTATTTATGTGTGAGAGAGAGAGAGCACACGAGGCGAGCGGGAGCAGAAGGAGTGGATGAAGCAGACTCCCTGCCGAGCAGGGAGCCCAACACAGGGCTCAATCTCAGGACCCCAGAATCAAGACCTGACCTAAAGGCAGCCACTTAACTAACTGAGCCACCCAAGTGCCCCTAGAAAAATACATTTAAATTTTTTTTTTGTTCTTTATTTATTTGAGAGAGAGCACAAGCGGGGTAAGGAGCAGAAGCAGAAGCAGACTAGACCAGAGAGAGGGACAGAGAGAGAAGCAGACTCTCCTCTGAGCAGGGATCCTGATGCGGGGCTCGATCCAGGGACTCGGGGACTATGACCTAAGCTGAAGGCAGACGTCCAACTGACTAAGCCCCCAAGGCACCCCAGGAAAGTACATTTTAAATATTTAAAAAAAAAAAATACGCTACATTATAAAGGGAAATATTGGAGGTTACTACTCACTTTATAGAAACCATAGCTTACTTTTTTAAAATAAACAATAGAGGTACTTTGAAAAGGTACTTTATAGGGGCACCTGGGTGGCTCAGTGGGTTGAAGCCTCTGTTTTCGGCTTGGTTCATGATCTCAGGGTTCTGGGATCAAGCCCCGCATTGGGCTCTTTGCTCAGCAGGGAGCCTGCTTCCTCCTTTCTCTCTGTCTGCCTCTCTGCCTACTTGTGATCTCTCTCTGTGTCAAATAAGTAAAAATAAAATCTTTAAAAAAGAAAACGTACTTTACTGCAAAAATTTTATTCACATAAAGCTTTAGTGGACTATATTCCACACTGTCTAATCTGAAGTAATTTGAATGTCTAATTATTATTTTATGTTAATATTAGTTAGCCAAACAAAAATAACTGACTGGTGCCTGGGTGCGTGAGAAGGTTAAGCGTCTTACTTTGGCTCAGGTCATCAATCTCAGGGTACTGGGATGAAGCCCTGCTCAGGTGAGAGTCTGCCTGTCTCTCTGTCCCTCCCTAGCCCCTGGATTCTCCTGGGTTCTCTCTGTCTCTCAAGTAAAAAAATAAAATCTTTTAAAAAAATAATAACTGACTGCTTTTGCTAGTGAAATAGAGGAGTAAGAAGTTATATTTAGAAAGTCAGTCATCACACAACTAACTACATCATGTTATCTGTACCTTTTAGCCCGTAATTATGAACAGTTGAAAAACTAACATGATAACATGAAATACTAACATGAATTGGTTAAAATTGTTATCATAAGAATCTCTACCATTGCTATAACCATACTACAAATTTAAAGTTTCCTA
This sequence comes from Mustela nigripes, assembly GCF_022355385.1. Lineage (NCBI taxonomy): Eukaryota > Metazoa > Chordata > Mammalia > Carnivora > Mustelidae > Mustela > Mustela nigripes. The sequence goes on from NC_081557.1 coordinate 198,538,632, forward strand.
GGTATTGGTATTTTATTTTATTTTTAGGTAGCTAAATTTCAAGGAAGAAACATCAGGGAAGTTATTTTCCCTGCTGTTCTTTATAAAGCTAAAATCATTTACAGAAAATCCTACATATATTTACTCACATTCAAAAACTGTGAGAGAATAAACTACAAACTGAGCTGTAAATTAACTCTTTAGTCAAGAATGAAGGTCACTACAGTATTTTCCAATTTTTGTAAATTGTACATTTACAACAAGCTTATTCTGTACTTTCTATTCTCTAGGCTACATGCTCTTCCAGGTCATCCACAGACTGAATCCTCCCCACCTACAATTACTTCCTCAAGTACCACCCCCTCAGAGAAGCATTTCTATCATGGCTCCCCAGTTCCAATTATATTCCATTGCCATGTAGCTCCCCAATCAGTCTCTATTTGACATCACATTACCCTATTTTTTTCTTCATTATAATTATCATGAGAATTATCTTACTCATTTATGTTTAATATATGTCTCCTTCACCAGAGTATAAATTCCATAAGAACAAGTACTGCATTTATCTTATTTACTACAATCTCTCAAGGAGCTAAAATAAATTAATACTATACAATTAAATGTACAGGCTGAGATGAAGATTTTTATATTTTGTAACGATTCTCACACATATTTGCTCTCTTAGGCTTCTTCCATTTTTTTTTTCTACCCATTAACACTTACAATGAAAGAATTGGTTTACTCCAAGAAATATGGATAAGCGAGTAGATGTTATACTGTATAAGACCCCAAGTTTGAGAATTAATGGTATATCTTTCAAATTGTATACTGATCCTACATATCAGTAAACATTAGTAATTATAAGTAAATTGTTAATTATGTTTAAATTAAAACTATCAGATGAAATTTGCCATTTATGAGTAATACACATTCATGTATATTATGAAATGCAGATGAAAATTATTGAACATAATTTATAAATACAACAAGCATCATTTCAGAATTTAACACATAGTTTAAATATCTTCTACCTAAAATGTAATTTTATCTGAAATTAAAGAAATCATCTTTAAAGAACTAAAGGACAGTATAACTAAAAAAATAGACAATTTTAATAAAGATATAAATATTATATTAAAAAAGAAGAAAAAATGGAAATTCTGGAGATGAAAAATGTAATTCAAGTTGAAAGGTTGAAAAGCACAATAATTGGCTAACTTAAGAATTCACTAGCAGAGCTCAATAGCAGATTTGAGATGATGGAAGAGTCAGTGAACTTGCAGACACATCAACAGAAATTACCAATTCTGAAGAACAGAAAAAAATAATTTTAAAAAATGAAGAGAGCCTCTGAGACTTATGGGATACCACCAAGCACCCAACAAACATGTAATGCGAGTTCCAGAAGGAAGAGGGAGAAAAGAACAGAAAAAATATTTGAAGAAATTATGATCAAAACTTGCCTAACTGTTGAAAAATATTAATCTATAGATTCAAGTTTAATGAATCCAAAGTAGGATAAACACAAAGAGATCCACACCCAGACATATCATTATTGAAAGACAAAGACAAAGAAATTCTTAAAACTAGAAAGAGAAAAACAACTCATCAGAAACAATGGAGGCCAGAAAGCGGAGACAACATGGTCAAGACACCGAAAGAAAGAAAATTTGTAACAAAGAATCCATATCTAGCAAAAACTATTCTTCAAAATTAAAGGCAAAATAAAAACAATCCAAAAAACAAAGACTGAAATAATTCATTAATAACAGCACTGCCTTACAAGAAATCCTAAAGGAAGTCCATCAGACTGAAAGAAAATTACCAGCCCATAACTCAAATGCACAAAAGGAAATAAAGAGCAACATAAAAGGTAAACATATGTATAAATATAAAAGACTGCTTAATATTTTTTTCTCCTCAGGGCGCCTGGGTAGCTCAGTCCGTTAAGTGTCATGAGCCTGGGAGCCTGAGATCAAGTCCCACATAGGGTTCCTTGCTCAGTGGAGAACCTGTTTCTTCCTCTCCCTCTGCCTGCTGCTCCCCTTGCTTGTGCATGTGCTCTCTCTCTCTCTGTCAAATAAATAAAATCTTTGAAAATATTTTTTTTCTTCTCTTAGTTGTTTTAAAAGACATACAATTGCATAAAAAATACAGAACAGTGCTGTCAGGCTACTAACACATGAAAACTTAATATGTATGACAATACTAACAGATATGATGGGAAGGAAATGGACGGAAGTTTCTACATTTTACCATAATTAGTCAATCTGAAGTAAACTGTGACAAAGACATATATTTTAATCCCTAGAGCAACCTAAGAAAATAATACAAAAGATCTAGTTAAAACACTAACAAAGGAATTCAAATGATACTTTGGAAAATATCTATTAACTCCAGAGGACAAGCAAAGAAATAAAAAAGAAATGAGACAGGGCACCTGGGTAGCTCAGTTGGTTGAGTGTATGCATTCTGCTTGAATCATGATGCTGGGGCTGGGATCCTGGCATTGAGTCCCCCACCAGGCTCCCCACTCAGCAAGGAGTCTGCTTCTCCCTCTCCCTCTGCCCCTCTCTCATGTGTGCTCTCTCTCTCAAATAAAAAAAAAAAATTAGATATATCATATCATTGCAGATATAAATCAGTGATTACATTAAATGTAAACAGATTAAACCCTCCAAACAAAAAGCAGAAATGGTCCCATTTTTTAAAAAAGCAAAGCAAATATAAGACACATTGTAGTCTCAAAAAACAAATAGACTGAAAGTAGAAACATGGAATGTGCCTGGGTGGCTCAGATGTTAAGCATCTGCCTTTGGCTCAGGTCATGATCCCTGGGGTCCTGGGATCAAGCCCCCCCATAGGGCTCCCTGCTCCTCTGGAAGCCTGCTTCTCCCTCTCCCACTCCCCCTGCTTGTGTTCCCTTTCTCACTGTGTCTGCCTCTGTCAAATAAATAAAATCTTTAAAAAATAAAAAAGAAAATAGAAAGATGGAAAAATATTTGCAATACAAACAATAAGCATAAGAGAGCTGGAGTGACTATACCAACACCAGACAAAATATAACTAGAGACAAAAAGGAATCTTTCTAATGATAAAGGTCAGCTATCAGTAAAACAATTATGTATGTAAAGTATAACTAACAATGCCCCCAAAGTATGAAGCAAAAACTGACAGAACTAAAAGGAAAAATAGACATTCCAATAATAATAGGGATTTTAATCTGTCTCTCAATAATTAATAGTATGGCTAAACAGAAAATCATAGAAGGCCTGTAAACTATCACTCAACTTGACATGACACCTACAAAACATTCCACCCAACAACAGCATATTCTTATCTAGGATATACATATTCTTATCTAGTCCACAGGGAACATTCTTCAGAAAAGATTACATACTACGCCATAAAATTGTCTCAATAAATTTAAAATGAGAAAATCATACAAACTATGTTCTCCTACTACAGGCGAATTAAATTAAAAAATCAACAACAATGAAATGTAGGGAATCCCCAAATAATTGGGGATTATCATTATTATTTTTTTTTATTATGTTGTACATTTCTAAATAACCCACAGTCAAAGAAGACATCAAAAAGGAAATTTTAAAATATTTAGAAGTGGGGCGCCTGGGTGGCTCAGTGGGTTAAGCCGCTGCCTTCGGCTCAGGTCATGATCTCAGGGTCCTGGGATCGAGTCCCGCATCGGGCTCTCTGCTCAGCAGGGAGCCTGCTTCCTTCTCTCTCTCTCTCTGCCTGCCTCTCAGTGTACTTGTAATTTCTGTCAAATAAATAGATAAAATCTTTTGAAAAAATAAATAAAATAAAATATTTAGAAGTGAATAAAAATTTTAAAAAGCAAAACACAGGGGCACCGGTGTGGCTTAGTTGGTTAAGCAACCAACTCTTGATTTCAGCTCATGTCATAATCTCAGGATCATGAGATTGAGCCCCTTAGGGGGCTCCATGCTCAGCACGGAATAGGCTTGAGATTCTCGATCTCTCTCTCTCCGTCCTTCACCCCACTTGCATACACACTCTCTCTCTCTCAGATAAGTAAATAAATAAAAGCTAAGACTATATATTGTATGGTTCCATTGCTATAAATTATTCAGAAAAGGCAAATCCATACAGACAAAACACAAATTAGTTGCCTGGGACTGGCTTGAAGCGGGTGGGGTAAGGGTTAACTGCAAACAGATGAGAGGTAGTTTTTGGAGGGCACAGAAATGTTCTAAAAATGACTTATAAGCTTAAACCAGTCCTGCTGTCAGTCTGTGGGAGTCAGGTATTGTGCAACTCACTGAGTCTCTGCTGTCTACCCCCATGTTGAAGAGGAGCTCTGCCTCTCCATCCCAAGCTAGAGTACCTGGAGCTGGCCTCTTGGCCTTCTGTTGGCCCAGTTGTGTAGAGTTCAACAACTTTATGCAGATAAGCTCTGCCCCTGCCCAGGAGCAGGACCTGTCAGTCTGAGGAGATCCTGGGCTTTCCCCCTAGCCAGCTAGGCCACCAGCACAGAGCTTCCTTTGCTGAATTAAAGTTTGTAAATGCTTTTAAAGATAAACAAACAAGGAAACAAATAAATCTGGTTTTTAATGATATCTCAATCTCACATGTTTATCCATTCATGTATTATTGATGGGACACTCAGGTTACTTCCATATCTTGCCTATACTAAGTTATGATGTAATGAACACAGAGGCGCATTATCTTTTAAAATTAGTGTTTTCATCTTCAGATAAACAGCCAGAAATGGGTTTGCTGGATTATAGTTCTATTTTTAGTTTGCAGAAGCTCCATACTGTTTCCATAGTACCTGCCCTATTTTGCATTCCCACCAACAGTGCACAAGAGTTTCATTTCTCCATATCCTTGCCAACACTTGTAATTTCTTCTCTTTCTGATAATAGCTATTCTAAGAGGTGTGAAGTGATATCTCATTATGGTTTTGACCAGCATTTCCTTGATTAGTAATGATGTTGAGCATCTTTTCATGTGTCTGTTGGCATCTGTCTTTTTGGGGAAAGGTCTATTGGAGTCCTCTGCCTATCTTTTAATTGGATTTTGCTTAATATATTGAGTTGTAAATTCTTTATATATTTTGGATTATTGACACCCCCCCTTATCAGTTACATCATTTACAAATATCTTCTCCCATTCAGCAGGTCCCCTTTTCATTTTGCTTATGGTCTCCTTCACTGAGCAAAAAGCTTTCTAGTTTGATGTAGTTCTACTTATTTTTGTTTTGCTGTCCTTGCCTGAGAAGACAGATCCAGAAACGTATTGTTCTGACAAATGTCCAAAAGCTTACTGCCTATGTTTGCTTCTAGAACTTTGATGGTTTCTGGTTTTCATTTCAGTCTTTAATCCATTTTGAGTTTATTTTCCTATATGGTGTAATAAAGTGGTCCAGAAGCACCTGCTGGCTCAGTCGGTGGAGTATTTGGCTCTTGATCTCAGGGTCAAGAATTCAGGCGCTAGGTTGGGCACAGAGATTACTTTTAAGATAAATAAATAAATAAACCCAAGAAATTGGTCCAGTTTTATTCTTTTGCCATGTAGCTGTCCAGTTTTCCCAGCACCATTTAATAAAGAGACTGTCTTTTCCCTGTTGTAACTTCTTGCCTCCTCTGTCAAACATTAACTGACCTTATAAGAATGGGTTTATTTCTGGACTCTATTCTGTTCTATTGATCTGTGCCTGTTTTTGAGCAAGTACCATACTGCTTTGACAACCACTATGGCTTTGTAATATAGATTGAAATCAGGAAGCTTGGTATCTTCAGCTTCCTTCTTCTTTCTCAAGATTGGTTTGGCTATACAGGGTCTTTGGATACAAATAAAACTCTATACAAATTTAAGGACTATTTGTTCTAGTTCTGTGAAAAATGCCATTAGAATTTTAATAGGGATTGCAATGAATCTGTAGATTGCTTCAGACAATATGAACATTTTAACAATATTAACTTTTCTAATCCATGAGTATGGTTTATCTTTCCATTTATTTGTATCATCTTCAATTTCTTTCATCCCTGTTTTATAGTTTTCAGAGTAAGGTCTTTTAACTCCTTGGTTACATTTATTCCTCAGTATTTTATTCACTTTGATGCAATTTTGAGTGGGATTGTTCTCTTAACATCTCTTTCTGATAGTCTATTATTAGCGTACAGAAATGCAATATTTATGCATATTAATTTTATGTGCTGTGTACATACCCAAGAGAAATGAAAACACAACTACAAATAGTGTACAAAAATGTTCACAGTAGCATTGTTCATAATAACTAGAAAGTGGAAACTCAAATATCCACAAATTCACAAATAACGTATATAACCATACAACAGAATATTACTTAGCAATAAAAATAATGACATAGGCTACAACATGAATGAACTCTGAAAACATTAAGCTAAGTAAAAGAAACCAGTTGTGAAAAATCACATATTGTAGGGTTCTACTTTTTTTTTTTTTAAGTGAGAACAATTGCCTGCTCAAGGAAGGAGGGTGGGGGAAGAGAATCTTAAGCAGGCACCACCCCCAGCTCAATTTCAGGACCCTAAGATCATGATCTGAGCCAAAATCAAGAGTTGGATGCTCAACCGATTGAGCCATCCAGGCACCCCTGTATGACTGTACTCATAAAAAATGTCCAGAATAGATAAATCTATAGAGACAGAAAAATCAGTGGTTGCCTAGAGCCGGGGGATCTTGAGGGAAAAACGAGAGTAACCACTATAGGATTACTTTTTGGAATGATGAAAGTGTCCTAAAATTAATTACGATGATAGTTGCACAACTCTGAATATATTAAAAACCACTAAGTTGTACACTTTAAATTGGTGAATTGAATGGTGTATGAATTATATCTCAATAAAACTGTTACCCAAAAACAAAAACAAAAAAACCATGGGAGTACAAAGCCATCCATCAATAATGGTAGGCCTGCCACATCCCAAGTTACCAACCTATTATTTAGGACGCAAAAATCTCGAAGTTATAAATATCTTCCAATCATACTCTCATAAGTTTGTAAGTGTGTGTGTGTGTGTGTGTGTATGTATCAGAAACTAGAAGCAATGATTAATCAAAGTAATTAAATCACTAACCTTAAAAAACAGGTTGACATTAAATATTCAAATTTCAAATGCCGGAAGTATTTCTATTTTCTACTTCATGTGTTTGCGAGGAGATAGCTCAATGATATTCATATAAACGCACTGCATAAACTGTATGGCCCTACCTATTAACGTTAATCATTCCTGAATCCTTCAAACGTAATTCAATAATTTCTAGGCTTATATAAAGTCATTTTTACTTTTTAAAGAAAAAGAAACTCCAAAACGCAAATATCCAATCCTGCCTTAGTGAAGTGTACATTGTTCCGTGATTTGGGCACTATTCTGTGATTATGGCACTAAAGAAAGTGCATAATTTACCTCTTTATAGTGACTCATAGGTAAAAAGAAAAGCAAATCTGATTACCAAACACAAGATTACTGTTGTATCATCACCGGATTAAAATTAAATACACAACTGAAGTAAATGTTCGTGAAGGGGGGAAATTTTACAGTTTTCGAATGAAGTGCTCCCCCCTCACTCATTTAAACTAGTACCAATAACTTAAAGAAAGGCTGTTCTGCAGCGAATCTAGGTCCTAGAAAGAGAGCCCAGGATGCTGGCACATAAGAAACACCAGAAACAGGGCAATCTGGATTACTCTTGGCCTTATGGAATATTTTCTGTCTTTTATCGACACGGAATAAAAACGCCCGACTGGAGCGGAGGGGTGGCGGGGTGGGGGTTCGGCTACTCTACTCGCAAAGCTGCTCCGGCCGTCAGCACCAGCCCTAGCAGAGCCCTCACCGTTCCTTTCCCGCGCCCCCAAAACATCCAGTAGCACGGTCCCAAGGGGACAGCTTTTCCAAGAGAGGATCCAGAAGGCGGTCACCGGACGCGCGTTACAGAGCCCGTTTTTGTTTTGTTTAAAAAACAGATTCCTATCACAGCCAAGCCTCCCTTACCCGGGGGGAACTGGGGGAAGTGGCAGCAGGGGGCCGGCGTGGAAGGCGAGAATAAAAGGATAACCGAGTACAACCTGCCATGCAAGCTAGCCGCGGAGAGAAGGAAAGGTAAGAGGCGGCGGTAAGGCCCGACGGGGAAGGAAACTGGTCTCCAGCCCTCCACGCCACCCCGCGCGGCCGGAGCCTCCCAGGTCCCGCCCCGAGCTCGCTGCCCTGCCCCGGCGCCGGCCGCAGCCTCCCGCCCTACCAGACCCTCCCAGGACACGCTTCCTCCGGAGCCGGACCCCCGCCCTGGCCTCCCCGCGGGATAAGGCGGGTCAGTTCTGTCCGCTCCTCGGCAGAGGTGACTCGCGCGGCGATGTAAACACAGCGAGACCAGCTGCGCTCAGCCCATCCCCCCCACCCCGCCGGGGTCCGTAACCTCTTCCCTCAGCCCTGCCCCGCGCCCCGCGCTCCCCTCGGGCAGGCGAGCAGCGCGCCTTCCCCTTTCTCCAAGTCCCGCTTCCCGACCGTTGCCCGGGGGCACTCAGCCCCCTTCCCCAGCTCTCAGCCGTTGTCACCGCCACAGCCTCCGGAAAACCCTCGGCAAACCCCGGAGCAAACAACACAGGCGCGGGGCGGGGGTGCGGAGGGAGGAGGCGGCACTCGGGACAGCGAGGCTTTATCACCGCGCCCTCCGCGCTCCCTCCCACCAGCCTCGGCTGCTCGCGCTCTTACCTGCTCTCCGCGTCGCCAGGGAAGACCAAGGCGTCGCTTTCCCTCCCGGCAGGGCCGCGGACTAGCACCGCCGCCGCCGTTGGCCGGGCGTCCCGAGGGAGCCGGGGCCTCCCCGGCAGCCAGAGCCGCTCCACTGGGAGAGGAGGAAACAAAACAGCGGCGAGCCGCCCCGCGCAGCGCCCCCCGCCCGCGCCGCCCCACCGATCCCCAACCGCCGAGGCGACGGCGGCGACACAGAGCCCGGCGCGGGGAGCAATGGTGGCCCCCGCCCTCGCCCCGCTCCCGGCCCCCTCCCTCCACCCCCCACCTCAGCTCCTCCCCCTCGGCCTCCTGCCGCCGCCACCAGGACACTCGAGTCCGCCTCCCCCACCCCGCCCGCTCGGAGCGCTCCTCCCCTCCCCACGCGGCGAGGGGGGGCGGCACCGCCAGTCACCGCAGCGTCTGTCAAACCGGGGCCGTCTATTTATACCCCGCGGGGCCTCACCGCCGCTGGCCCCCACCGGCCCGCCAACCTGCCTCAGTGGCTCTCTCGACTCTCGCCCGCCCCTTATCCCCCAACTTCTCCCAAACCCGCCTTCTCAGGTAGACTCTGGCCACTTGTCCCGCTCCCTGCTCGGGGCTCCCCCATCCCACTCTCGGCTCCAACCCCAGACTGGTGCAGGGGCCCCAAGGCGCGGGCAGGCGCGTGGGGGCAGCGGGGCCGCGCGTGCACCTGCAGCGCCCGCCCGCCCCCTTCTCCCAGCTGGCCCGGACCGCACGCACACACCCTCGCCACTCTTCGAAGCCTCCCGCGGGCCCCGGCTGTCACTCCATCCCCAGCTCTGGACTGCCTCCCTTCTCCAGGGACAGCTCCGCGCTCGGGCAGTCTGACAGATAGTGAGGGCCGAGGGTTGGATAAACTCCTAGTCCCGGTCCCTCCAGTCTCCTCTCTACAGCCGAGAAAGGTGGGGGCGCGGGCGGGCCGGAGCGCGCCGCCGGCCCCGCCCCGGCCCCTCCCCGGTCGGTGACGCTCGTGGCGCACCGCCCCTCCAGCCTCGCGCCCTCGGCGCCGCCCGCTCCTCCTCCCCGCTCTCAGACGCCCGGCCTTGTACACCCGCGACCCCGCCCCATTCCCAGAAATTACCACCCGCCCAACGGCCGGGCCGCGCGGCGGTTGGTGCCCGCGTTTGCTGACGGTCGGGTGGCGGGGCTCAGCGCGCAGCTGCGGAGCGCGGCGGGCGGCCCCTTGGCGCTGCCCGCCGAACTGCGGGCGCCCGCACCGAGCCATTGTCGCTCTTCGCTCGGTTAGCGACGGATAAGTAACTCAAGTCCGAGTATTGTTGTTGCGAGAATGCGGGAGTGTACTGGTGCGGGAGTCTTTCGGTCCAAGTGCCTAACGAATTCGAAAATGAAAACCCAGCAGTAGCTGCACGCTTCTGGCTTCCCCACTTTCACACAAAGGGGAACCTTTGAGCAGGGCACTCACGCGCCTTCCAATGCACAAAAGCCAATGACACGGTGCCCTCGACTGTCCGGCGTTTGGAGCGCCTCGCGAATGATCTTTCTTGCGCACAGTTATGCATACAAACGCAAAGTTGTGCCTCGATCTAGTCCCCCACCACCACACTTCGCCGCCGCCGCTTTTCTTGTATTTGTTTCTTTAACAAAGAGCGATGACTGTCCCGGTGCGCGGAGGGACTAATGCTAGTCCCTCTCGGGCTCCTGCAGCCCCACTCTGATAGACCTGACGCGGTATCCTCCAGGTTCATCGCTGGGCTCCAGCCTTAGTCTTTTTGCAGCTCCATAATCAGTCATGAGAGAAGGAAAAAAACGTGAAGAATTTAAGTGGTAGCTGTTCTTTAAAGTAACGTGGGAACTATGGAAATAACCTTAGAGTAGGGCTTAAATGTCAGAGGGCTGTCAGCCCCACTGATGTGTTCCTGAAGAAAGGAACAATTTAATGATCTCTTTCTTTCTTTTTGAAAACTGTTAATGTCTTTTTATTTACTGGAGGAGGGGATACAGGGGTGGAAATGGTACTCTTTCTTTTCCTATCTGGAAAAGCAACTCTGGTGACTCCTTAAGAGATTTTTTACTTTTAAACCTAGAGGAAACCTGGATGGCAAATAGGGTTAATCAAAGAGATCCTCTTAACTCTGATGAAGTTTTATGGATCCCTTGGTTCTAAAACATGGCGACTCTTGACATTCTTTTGAACTAAAGAATTCAAATCTTTAATACACAAACAGGATACTACAAACATAGCAACAGTTCTAGGGCAGTATTTCTAATCTCACATTTCCTGCAAAATAGGGGAATCATTGTCCGCTCAATAGATGGAATGAATTAATAATACTACTGAATCTTGGTGACAATAACATGTCATATTAAGGAGCGTGCAAGGACAAAGCCTGATTCCTGCAGTTAGGAACAGATCTCACCACCTGGGTCAAATCATTCCTGTTTTCAGCTACCATGAGAAGAACTGTGTCTCTCCTGCTGCCAGTTGGAAGTAAACTGGAAAGTCCCAGGTGGTTAACAATGGTAAATTATGCTGTTCTCAATTCTTCAGTGCCCCTTCCATGCATGTTCTTTGAAATGTGGCTTTGCAGTTCTTCTAATTAGATGCAGAAAGTTTCTCCACCCTACTGATGTTGGACTTAGGTTATTCCACTTGGTTTTGGCCAAGAGTATGGGCAGAAGTAACAGTGTAACAGTTCTGAGCCTGTCCTTAGGTGATTTTTCATGTTTCCGCTTGCCTTTCTCCCACACCTGCCTTTCACAATGTGAAGAACATGCCTGGGTAGTCTGCTGGTAAAGCAAGAATGAGAGACATGAAGCTGGTCTAGAACCATCCCCAGCTTGGAGCCTGTGACCTGCAGAAAAAAAGGAATTGTTGTTTTAAGCACTGTGTTTGGGAGTGGTTTGCTATCCAAAACTAGTGTTCCAATAGCTGACTGGTAGAATAGGAGATGGAACGATCTGTTTCCTTGGCATTGGCCTTAAAGGTGGCAGCCTGATGTCTCTGGGGCAGCTCTTCCATAGTGGGTCTTGGAAGGGCACAGCTTTGTCGAAGCCAAGTAAAAAACCCAGAAAGTGTAGCATGGCATTCTAAAGACCTCAGATTCAGTAGGAAAGGGATGATGTGGTCAGTGGTCCTAGCTAATGAACATAAACTTCAGGATCTCCAGGTTGTAACTAAACGGCTCTTGCTTCTGGGGTGCCTGGGTGGCTCAGTCAATTAAGTGACCAACTCTTGATTTCTGTTCAGATCATGATCTCAGGGTCATGAGATCCAGCGAAGGGTTCCGTGCTCTTTAGGGAGTCTGCCTATCCCTCTGCTCCTCCCCATCCTCATCCTCTCTCTCTCTCTCTCTCTCTCTCTCAAATGAATAAATCTTTGGGTACCTGGTTGAGGTGTCTACCTTCAGCTCAGGTCATGCTCCCAGGGTCCTGGGATCAACCCCCACATTGAGTTCCCTTCTCAGTGGGGAGTCTGCTTCTCCCTCAGCCCCTTACCCCCCCATGCTCTCTCTCTCTCTCTCACTTTCTCAAATAAATAAAATCTTTAAAATAAATAAAATAAAATAAATGTTTTTTTTTTAAAGTTGCTCTTCTTTTTTTGCATTGTACAGTTTATTTTGTAATTATACAAGTACTTCACTAATGCAGTCTCATCATCAATTTTCAAATAATACAAAATGGACTCTTTTTTTAAAGATTTTATTTATTTACTTGTCAGAGAGAGAGAGCACAGGCAGACAGAATGGCAGGCAGAGGCAGAGGGAGAAGCAGGCTCCCTGCCGAGTAAGAAGCCCAATGTAGGACTCGATTCCAGGACGCTGAGATCATGACCTGAGCCAAAGGCAGCTTCTCAACCAACTGAGCCACCCAGGCATCCCCAAAATGGACTTTTTAAAAAGTCAAGTCTCTGGCTTTCCTTCTCTACTTCTCTTTCCACTCCTCACCCTGCATACATAACCAGTCTTTCCACATCTCTACCTTTCCACAAGTAACCATGAATGATAAATTAACATTTCAGTTTCCTGAAGTTTTTCTGTGCATTTATATACATAACACATGTAATTATGTAGACTAACTATAAATAAAATGGTATAATATGTGTATTAGATAGACTGCTTCTGCACTTCTTTTCTTGGTTTATTTACACTTTGTTCTCTCTTACCAACTAAGAAAGTCTTTTTTAAAATTTCACCGTCTTTAGTATAATGGATTAGCCAAGAGAAGATGTTTTCCCACTTCAGAATCAGAATGTTAAATGGGAAAATGAACTTTTAGGGCCAGTTTAGGAATGGGAGTGATAATCAACATGAGGAACACAGAAGACTAACTTCTGCTACTGGAAGCTGGCTACCACAAGGGCATTTCACACTTAGTGGACTCTGAATTACTGACCTTAAACCTGTTGGGAGTCCCTCATTGCATATAGGCAAATCGCTATGTTACCAGCAACTATGTAGACTCTACAAGAACAGCCAGAAAAATCTCTACTTTTTGCTTCTCTTTAAGGAGTAAGTGATTATGGGGTACCTGGGTAGCTCAGTCAGTTGAGTGTCTGCCTTTGGCGGGTCAAGATCCCCAGATTGGATTAAGTCCCACATCAGTCTCTCTGCTCCCCGGGAGTTGGCTTCTCCCTGTCTCTTCTCCCTCCCTCTGCCTCCTCCACCCCCTCAGCCAGGAGTTGGCTTCTCCCTCTTCACACTTTCTCTCTCAAATAAATAAAGTCTTTTAAAAAAAGAAGAGAGTAAATGGTTCTGAGTGCTATTGTCCAGTTATATCCTGGTATTAACCTACCTTATTTAAAAGCCACTATATCCATCCCTTCCACTGCCCTTTTCTGGGCTTCTACAAAGGTGATTATTCATAACTCTCCCATACTCTGCTTCTGCAAAGGAACCCAGGCTCCAGACTCACACCTATTTTAGGTACCATTTTGCCTTATATGCATCAGAATCTCTAAAACATTTTATTTTATTTTATTTTATTTTAAAGATTTTATTTATTTATTTGACAGAGATAGAAATCACAAGTAGGCAGAGAGGCAGGCAGAGAGAGAGGGAGAAGGAGGCTCCCCACTGAGCAGAGAGCCCAATGGACCCTGAGATCATGACCTGAGCTGAAGGCAGAGGCTTAACCCACTGAGCCACCCAGGTGCCCCTCTAAAACATTTTATATGAAACAAGTTATAAGAGGCTTTCCCCAGAAAATGTTCAAAACCTCTGGGTGGGGGTGTTAATTTGAAACAATCCCTAAGAATGAAATTTGTACCATCAAAAGCAATCAGATAAAATAAGCAGAAAGTACAAAGTTTGAATGTAGAACAGAAGTTAAGTCCTCGTAGAAGGGAAGTTAAATCCTCATGAGTCACACATGTAATTTTACCTTGTACTGTTTTCTAGTAAAACAAGTACTTGAAATCATTTCATATTTTGAGTTCTTGATATATTTTTAAAGCAGCTTTCTCTTTAAGAGAGTGCTTTACATTTTATTAGTTCTCTCAACAAATAAATTACTTTTAGCATACATTTTATTGCTTTGTTAAAATATTTGAAGTGTTGGGGCGCCTGAGTGGCTCAGTGGGTTAAAGCCTCTGCCTTTGGCTCAGGTCATGATCCCAGGGTCCTGGGATCAAGCCCCACATCGTGCTCTCTGCTCAGCGGGGAGCCTGCTTCCTCCTCTCTCTCTGCCTGCCTCTCTGTCTACTTGTGAACTCTGAGTGTCAAATAAATAAATAAAATATTTTTTAAAAAAATTTGAAGTGTTAAGATGGATTGTATTTTATTCTAGTTAGAATTTCTAATATTTTTCAATGATAAAACCAATTTTTGTAAGCAGATTTGCCTCCTTGTCTTTATTATAAAAATTAAAAATCCAAATGAAATGTACATGAAGACAATTTTATTGGTGATTTAAGATCATATTAATCTTTAGAGTTTCTAAATAAAATAGGTTTCCTATTAAAAGCCAAGATAAATGCCATAGTAATTAGTTAAAATGCAAAGATAAATATATTCCAGGGGGAAAGTTCTGAAATAAATTTCCATATTTGTGAGCTGACTAATTTTCAAGGGCATTTAACTCTGTTTCTTCCATGCTACTAAGTTAAAATGAATTAATAAACAAACTTCCTTTCCGTTTATTTCCTGGATCACTCTAAAGATTAGAAATGCAAACCAAAAACTTTGTTTTCTCCACTATTTGTTTTCTTTCTTCTCTGCAGTTTTTTCCTATTAGCCAACTAATTAGAGTGGGGGGCATTATTTTAATAATAGTAAATAATAATGAAATAATAACAATAATATTGACCACTATTAATATACTACTAGGTATTTTTTCTTAATTTTTACGAGTATCTCCATCTTAGTTTTTACGAGTATCTCCATCTTACAGTTCACATCCAAGGTAAGAAAGGTTAAGCTACTCATTCAAAGTTACACAGTTAACAATAGAGTTTGATATTCAATCCTTCTCCAGAGCCCATGCTTTTAACCACAAGCACTTCTTAAAGTACAGTTGTGTTTTAACTGTTCATGATCAAACATCAAGGACAAAAATTATTGCCCTCTCCTTCAGCTTTGACACTGGCCTCATGTCCTATTCTCCCGAATTCGCTGGGCTTGGATGCCACCTTGCAGGTCTACTCACCTCTGCTTGGGTCCTGCTCTGCCTAACATAGCAGATGGTTGAGTGTTTCTGGCCATCTTCCTCATCTCCTCTCTCCAGACACTCCTTCCTCCACCAATTGCCAACATATTCCCTCTCTTCCTGTTCCTATTTCTTGTTCTTCCTGTCCGCTTCACTGTCTGACTAGACCTCCCACATCTGCTGATGACCCCGACCACTAAGCAAAAAGAGAGAGAGAGATTAGGGTCCGGATAAGAAGCCAATCGATATGGAGGATGAAAGGGTCACTATAATTAAGAAGAACAGTAATTAAAATGTGAATACCAGGCAGGGAAAAAGAAATGGAATAAATAGGAAGATGGGCTGAGTGTTTTAACAAACTATGAATCTAGGGGCATCTGGGTGGCTCAGTTGGTTAGGTGTCCAGCTCTTGGTTTCCACTCAGGTCATGATCTCAGGGTCCTAACATCCAGCCGTGCCATGGGCTCTGTGCTCAGCAGGATTCTGCTTGAGAATCTCTCCCTCTCCCTGTGCACTTCCCCTGTTCTTGCGTGCCCGCTCTCTCTTTCCCTCTCTCTCTCAAAAATAAATAAATAAATAACAAATAAATAAATCTTTAAAATACTGTGAATCTATATAAGTGAATGGAAACTCCTATAATGTGAAGAAGAGAGGGAAATAGTAATAGTTCTACAGTTAAAGTTAATATTCAAGAGGTATAGTAATTGATAATAACTGTAATTATATGTGATCAGAGTCCTAAATACTCAAAAAATACTTTTGAAATTTAGCATCATCTTAGTAGTGTTGATTGAATGTGTACTTACTTTTCACCTTTTATTTTAATCCCCATAACAACCCAGGAAATACTGTTATCATTTGCAGACTATGACATCGAGGTGACGGAAGAGTAAAGCAACTTTCTCGAGACCACCAGCAAGTGAGCAGGGGAGCCAGGCAGGAGACCCCAAGCAGGCTGGCTCCAGACTCCACGTTCCTTCCTTCCGTTCCTGCCATTCTGCTCTGCTTCCTCCTCCTCTGTGTTGTCCTCTCCAGGATTGAAGGAGAGACCAGGCCAGCTTCTCCCTATCCTGTGCTCTCTTATGAATAAACCAATACCTCTGATCTGTGATTTGAAGTGAAAGGGCCTTATTCACAATTCAACCAGCTAAAAGTAGAGAATTTCTACTGTCTACTAGAAGAGAATTTTCAGAGCCCAGCTACTAAATCTGCATTTTTATTTGGTTACCTGGATGGAGAAAGAAAACTAATTTTTTAAAAAGATCTTATTTATTTATTTATTTGACAGAGAGACAGAACACATGAGCAGGGGCAGCAGCAGCAGAGGGAAAGGGAGAAGCAATCTCCGTGGAGCAGGGAGCCCACCAACGTGGGGCTCAATCCCAGGACCCTGAGATTCTTACCCCAGCTGAAGGAGACGCTGAAACAACTGAGCCACTGAGGTGCCCCAAGAAGTAAGCTTTGACAGATGGAAAGGGCAAGTTTGGAGTCCACAGTCTCCAGTTTTTAGTCTTCTAGATCTGTCAGGAATATTATGTATTTACTCTGACCCAATTGTTCTACTGTTAAGAACACTGAGGCCTAAAAATAAGTGACTTGCTTTTGTTAATGCAGGACAGAGTTGGAATTTGAATCCCGCTTTTCTTATTTTCACAAGCTCCCTTTTGAGGTCACTGAGGTGAAAGTTGGGAAAGAGGAAGGTCTTTGGAAATGCTGACACCCCTTGAGCCTAACCGGGAAGTTTAGCAATAACAGCCTCCCTCTCACTGACTAGGTGGGGCAGGGCAGGAAAGGGAGGGACAGAGTAAGATGGGGGGCGGGGCAAGAAGCCTAGGGTAGAAGGAGGGAGACAAGCTTAGATCTGGTGAGGCAGAGAGAGAGAGGTGGGAAATTAAGGAGCCAAGCCAAATCTCAGGAAAGAGCTAAAATTGGTTAGGCAAACTGTGAACTCAAATGTAGGCAGTTATCTACTTTACGATTGTGTCTAAAGCTAGCCAAATCCATATGTTCAAAATTATTTTGCTTTTCAGTTTTTCCTCAGGATGTCCTGTATATTTTTATAAGGTGGTTTACATGTATTATAAGCCGATTTCTGTGTTTTTCCAACACTTCTATGATGGAAAACTTAATCATTTTTATATTGTTCTAGCGAAATTTCAGTCTTTAATATTTTTTATTTACCATTAATCCAAAGAGCCCCTTAATCACTAACATGGTATTTGCTGAATTAGGCAGGAACTAGATACATTGAACTTCCAAATGACAAGACTGAGTAGAGCAAGGGGCAAATTTGTACTGAAGTAAGATGCATATCTGGTTATCCGGCCAAATGAGTAGCACTGACTCTTTTTGATTGTAAAATTTTAAAATGGCAACAGCAGGTGCTTCTGTAAGTGGTCTAGATAACTTGAAACTTAATGAGTAGTTCCCAGGACCATGGTGCGTGTGATTGATTTTGTGAAACCCTCACCCCACAAAAATAAATAACTGGGATCCTGTTTTCCAGTAGCAGATTTTTGGAGTGAGATAAATGAATGAGGTAAAGGAATGAAAAAGTAAGTTAAAAGTGTCTTTTGTGTACTCCAGGTATACTCATTGTTTCTATTCTTAGAGCAAAATATTTCAAAGAGATCTTTGAAATGCAAGTAGAGCATGTGATTCTTGATCTTGGAGTTTTAAGTTTGACCCTCATGTTGGGTGTAGAGATTACATAAAAATAAAATCTTATAAAAAAAAAAAAAGAGAATACAAGAAAAAAGAGAAAGCAAAATATGGTGAATTCAGGGCCTAAGGTCACTCAGTATGCTTGGTAACAAACACTTCACATTTGGGGTACCTGGCTTGCTCAGTCAATAGAGCATTTGATTCTTGATCATGGGGTTGTGAGTACAAGCCCCATGTTGAGTGTAGAGATTACTTAAATAAATAATCTTTTGGAAAAAAAAGGACTTCATGTTTTTTAAATGTTAGAAATTATGAAATTCACATCAATTTGAAATGAATAGTATGACAGTAGTATAAGAAAAATCTTGATGAGCCAAGAAGAGATGAAATTTTAAAAAAAATATTAAAAATGAGCTCCTGGATGGCTCAGTGGGTTAAGCCTCTGCATTCAGCTCAGGTCATGATCTCAGGGTCCTGGGATTGAGCCCTGCATGGGACTCTCTGCTCAGCAGGGAGCCTGCTTCCTCTTTTCTCTCTGCCTGCCTCTCTGCCTACTTGTGATCACTGTCTGTCAAATAAATAAATAAATAAAATCTTCTAAAAAAAAAAACCCAAAAATATCCTAATGGTCAAGCTTTGAAATGTTATAAAGAAATATGGCCTCGCTTAATCAAATATAATTAGAAGCCTCCAAGAATTAGCCTAAAAAAGTGAATTTCCATGTTGGGAGGGGCAACAGATTTACCCACTACCACTCTGAGAATTTAGTCTTCCCTGTGACACTAACTCTGATGATCACTTCCAGTCCTATACTGAGCCATTAAGTATGTGCCTCCCAATTAACATTTTCTTGTACTCACTACTCTTGTCTCATTAGTTGTGAAGCTCTTTAGCTTTTCTATCGGTTCTCCTAAATTTCATTCTTACAGATTTTTCATTCTGGCAGGTTTTTAAAAGCTGATCAATATCTCAAATATTATAAAATTCAGAAAAATAAAATATACGATACTATTTTTATTAATCAGCTGCCTGACATGCCTCTAAAGTAATTTTATTACATTCACTGGCTACATAGGCTTTCATTGCTTCTCCATGTGATGAGTTTGCAGATATTATTTTCTATAGAAAGAATATAAAGATAACTAAATTTTTGTCTAGCTTAGAATATTAAAATTTGTCTTTTTAAAAAATTTTTTTGGGGCACATGCACCCGAATGTTTATAGCAGCCATGTCCACAATAGCCAAACTATGGAAAGAACCTAGATGTCCATCAACAGATGAATGGATCAAGAAGATGTGGTATATATACACAATGGAATACTATGCAGCCATCAAAAGAAATGAAATCTTGCCATTTGTGACAACGTGGATGGAACTAGAGCGTATCATGCTTAGCGAAATAAGTCAAGCAGAGAAAGACTTAACTATCATATGATCTCCCTGATATGAGGAAGTGGTGATGCAACATGGGGGCTTAAGGGAGTAGGAGAAGAATAAATGAAACAAGATGGGATTGGGAGGGAGACAAACCATAAGTGACTCTTAATCTCACAAAACAAACTGAGGGTTGCTGGGGGGAGGGGGGTTGGGAGAAGGGGAGTGGGGTTATGGACATTGGGGAGGGTATATGCTTTGGTGAGTGCTGTGAAGTGTGTAAACCTGGAGATTCACAGACCTGTACCCCTGGGGATAAAAATATATTATATGTTTATAAAAAATTTAAAATTTAAAAAAAAAATTTTTTTTGAAGATTTTATTTATTTGAGGGGTGCCAGGGTGACTCAGTTGGTTAGGTATCTGCCTTCAGCTCAGGTCATGATCCCAGGGTCCTGGGATCCAGCCCACATCAGGCTACTTGTTCAGTTGGGAAGGCTGCTTCTCCCTCTCCCGCTCCCCCTGCTTGTGTTCCCTCTCTCACACTCTCTCTCTGTCAAATAAATAAATAAATAAATAAAATCTTTTTTAAAAGAAGGATTTATTTATTTGAGAGAGAGCAGAGTGGGAGAGCGAGTGAGAGCTGGTGAGCAACAGCATGGGGTGGGGCAGAGGGAGAAGTAGACTCCCTGCTGAGTGGGGACCCCCCCCCAACCTGGGGCTCTATCCCAGGACCTGAGCTGAGGGCAGCCCCTTAATCCACTGAGCTACCCAGGCACCCCAGCAGGTGTGTTTAAATGCTGTAACTAAAGATTAGAAAAAGTTCATCTAAACCATGAACCTCAAAAAACAAACAAACAAACAAAAAACATGTAACTGTTGTAAAATACTGAACTAGTCTACAAGTTCAGGCACTGTGGAGGCAGCTGTCACCAGTTTCAACCCTCTCCCAACAGGAAAAATAGGCAGTTGTGGCCGGTACAGACTCCAGAAATAAGTGAATGGAGAGAAGTGATCTGAACCAACTGTGGTTAGAATGTCTCACTTTTATAAAACCACTGTGAGTATATCGGTGGGGTCCATCCTGGGTTCTCCACAGCAGTCAGTTTAAGTAAGAAGTCCTAAACTTAAAGCTTATTAACCTGAGGCCCACCTGCCCACCTGCCCCAAGTTTTTCTGAATCATCTCAGTTCCCTTATATAATACTCCCCTTTTTGGCTTAAGCTATATTAAGTTGGCACCCATTTTTTGCAAATCAAAATGTCTCATACAAGGCTCTGTTATATATATATGATTATGTTATCCCCAGATTACTACATTAGACCTGTAACTAGCATGCTTGGGACTCAAACTCATGACCCCAAAATCAAGAGTCCCATTCTCCACCAATTAAGCCAGCCAGGTGCCCCTCTAATTAGTATACTTGATGCTGTTTCCAATTCCAATTGGTTTCATACATACCTGCCAGATTAATCTTCTTAAAGCATAGCTCTGACGATGTCATCACTACTCAAAATCTCTGAATACAGACTCCCCAACTTGGCATTGGAAGTGATGGGGTTCAGGACATACTACCCCAAAATTTGGCATGTTGGCATATTAAATATTTTTTTTTGGCATGTTAAATATTTTAAGCTGAAGCAGTTTGACAAAATGGCAGAAGCAGGAAGGTCACTCTGACCTCCTATCCCCATCCCATAAAACCCTCTGTGAGAAGCGCCCTATCTATACACAGAGGAAAGAAACATCCTTATATCCGAAGACAAAGGAACACCCAGAAAAATCCTGACAAACAGGCCTTGCTAAGTTTCCCCAGTTTATTAAAAGTATCTCATACTCCTTAACCTATCATATATTTCTGTTACTGTCCTGTCTTCATCAAAGCTAGCATAAAAGAACATAGGTCTGTTTCTTTGGATCTTCATTTCTGTGTGAAGATTCCCAGGCCATGTAAAACTTATATTCAACATGTTACTACATACTATACAAATAATACATATTATATAATATTATATTTTACATAACATATAATGTATTTTATTATATTAATATAATGTAATATGATTAATATAATACAGATAAATATATTTATTTATATTTCTATTTATAATATAAAATATAAATTAATATGATAAAATATAGTTAATATAATATTTATATTATATTATTATATGGTATGTATTTTTGAATAATATAATAATCCTGTTAATCAGTCTTTGTCCATTTACTTTTCAGACCAGCAGCCAGGAGCCCTAGGAGGATAAAGGAAAATCTTTTCCTTCCCTACAAAGGCCTCTATAAAATGGTCCACTGCCCATCTTACCAAGTTTACTTTCCAACATTTTCCTTGGTGGAGTCTTGGCAACAGCCACAGAAGCTCTCACTCATCATGCCCTGAGCTCTTCCACCCACGTGCCTTTGCTCAGGATCCCCCTCCCACATACAACTCCCTCTCTTACTCTGGGTATCAGAGCTATGTGTCCTTAGAGTCTATCTCAAATATCCTCTCCTTCATAAACTTTTCCCTAATTTCCCAACAAACTTCTCATCCCCCACCCTAAATGTGATTTCTCCCTTCCCTTGACTCATGGGATCTTTTGTTTCCTACTTTACCAATGACACTCTATTTTTGCCTTAGTTTATAATCATTGTATACAGGAGCTCCAAAGTCAGTGAGCAAGAGGGAAAAAAGGGTTATAGTCCAGAAAATTCCTGGAAATTCCTCACAAGGTCCCAATTAGAGAGCAACCTACTGTTCTCTCTGGGTCAGCTGCACTCTCCTTCAGCATGGAAAGACATCACTGTTGCACCCCAGAGGAAAGGAATTGACCTTCATGGAGAGACCCTCCTATATAAGTATTACCAAATCTTCAAAGCTAAAATCCCCCTCAATTTGGCGATATACCTGTCCTCCGAGCATCACAGGAACAGTCCAGGACTGTTGTTCATTTTCCCCTAGCACACTCTCTCCAGAGCACATACCCACCGAGGAGAGAGTGAGGAGGAACTGCCTCCCAATTTAATTTTTCTCGCATTCTCTCAGTGTAGATGGTTAAATTCATGTAAATTAAGTGCACATAGAATGGGATTTTATAGTAGAGAAAGTACTTAAGAGGGGTTAAGGTGCAGACTCTGGCACTAGACGAAGTGAGTTTGATTCCTGGTTCCACCACTTATCTGACATGGAACTTGGCCAAGGTATATGATGACTTTTTCTCTTATACCCCAATTTACATCTGCAGAAAGGAACAATAAAGGGGCCTAGTTAATAAGCTTGTTGTAAGGATTAGATTAATTGATCTCTAAAGTAACACTATGTGCCATTTAGGCCTTACATGAAAATTAAATGAGCTAATATAGATAAAGCACTTAGAACAGCGTCTCAGCATGTATTAGTACTCAATATTACTTATGAGTATTACTTGTCTTTCTATCTCACTTCCCTCATATGCTTTTAACCCACTGAGCCACCCAGGCGCCCCCCTCATATGATTTTAAAGGATTAAATGAGAGGGGACACCTGGGAGGCTCAGTTGGTCAGTCTGCCTTTGGCTCAGGTCATGATCCCAGGGTCCTGAGTTTGAGCCCCGCATCAGGCTCCCTACTCAGTGGGGAGTCTCCTTTCCCTCATGCCTGCCACTCCCCCGGCTTGTGCGCTCTCTCTCTCTCTGTCAAATAAATGAAATTTTTTTTAAAGTATTAAATGAGAAGCATTTAGAACAACACCTACCACAGAATAAGTACTCTGAAAAGGTTAGCTATTACTATTATGCCACTATTGTGTCCCCCCTATGTAAGTTTCCTGAGGACAAGGACATCATCTTACACCATTTTACATTCTTGCAAAGACTCCAGTAGTGTCTGCTACACGTGAGTCACTCAAAAAACAGTTGAAAATCAGATAATGTTTTCCTCCCCCAAAATATTGAATCACATTGACTTTATTTTTTAAAAAAGAAATCATTTCAAAACATCAGGGCACTGAAATCATTTTATTTATTTTATTTTATTTTTAAATATAATCTCAGACATCTGGGTGGCTCAGTTGGTTAAGGGACTGCCTTGGGCTCAGGTCGTGATCCTGGAGTCCTGAGATAGAGTCCCACATCTGGCTCCCTGCTCAGCAGGGAGTCTGCTTCTCCCTCTAACCCTCCCCTCTCTCATGCTCTCTCTCTCTCTCTCTCTCATTCTCTCTCTCACAAATAAATAAATAAAATCTTAAAAAAATAAAAGTAATCTCAGTGCCCAAGGTGGGGCTCAAACTTACAACCCTGAGATCAAGAGTCCCATGCTTTACCAACTGAGCCAGTCAGGCATCCTGAATTACATTGGTTTTAATTTTTACAAGCCTTTTATAAAGAAACCAAACAAACATATATTCATGAGTACCTAAATGACTTTCCTATACTCTTAAGCTGTCTTTAGTGTCTTGCAAGAATAGCTTCCAGAGTAAGAAGTTATTCAGGTACCAGAGTCAGACTGTAAATTACTTGGGGATAAATGTTGACTTCAGTTTCTCTGTGTTTTATTTTTACTAAGGACATTTGTGCTTATCTTTTTTTTTTCCTTAAAGATTTTATTTATTTATTTGACAGACATATATCACAATTAGGCAGAGAAACAGTCTAAGAGAGAGAGAGGCGAAAGCAGGCTCTCTGCTGAGCAGAGAGCCTGATGCCAGCTTGGCTCCATCCCAGGACCCTGGGATCATGACCTGAACTGAAGGCAGAGACTTTAACCCACTGAGCCACCCAGGTACCCCTAGCAACTGATCTTAAAGTTAATTCATGTTAATTCATGATCTGTGGTTTTAAAACACCTTGGAAATGATTCTAGGACATCAAGAAATATATCATCTTCAATTTGTAACTGATTACCAATCTTTTGGTATCCTACGTGTTTTTGTACTTTTTGGTTTTTTTAAGTAATCTCTAGGTCCGGTGTGGGGGTCAAACTCATGACCCTGAGATCAAGAGTCTCATGCTTTCCCGACTGGGCTGGCAGGAGCCCCTTTTTGTATCTTTTAAATAAAAGTAGTAATACCAACTGATCTCCCCCCAAATTTGATGACAAATAGGGAAATAAACAAAATGCTTAGAAAGTTAATAGGACTACAGTCTGTTGGTGAAAAGACTCCATTGTCAGAGATGACATTTTTCTCCTCTTTCACAGTTCACATCTTTCAAAGGGACCACATGGAGAGATAAGAGAAAGGGAGACTCTCAAACAGCTTCATCACTGAAACAATCTTTCCAATCAATGGGATCACAGAGGTGTCAGCCAGGTAGAGCTTTGTTAACCCAAGTAGGTGTCAAATGCTCCTCTTTCTTACTTTAACAAATGGGAAATCTTATTCTTCTAGCAACTAGTGTGATCATTTCTCTTAGGAATGAGACCTACCTGTTGGGAAATTTCTATGTTTAGCCAGCAGAGAAGCTAAGATTTAAGTGTGAAGAGCTATTCATCAAAAGGAGAATAAGGGGAGGAATTTGTTGATTGCACAAAAAAGATAGGGGGTAGAGTTGAAGCCACAGAGATGATAGACAGTTGGCTCTGCCCCGTGAGATGCATTCATTCAGCAACGCAGCAAATCCTTGGCAGAACTGTTAACCTCAGAAAGTGCTTGGCGGTATGGAATTCCAGTGCAAAACAATGAAGAGCATGCTTCCAACATCCATCTTAGCCTAAGGTCAAGGGAGCCCCAAGGAAGCAATCTTTAAGGAATTCACAGAAATCTAAAAGCAGATTTGGGGCTCTCACAGTCCATAAAAAAAGTGAGTGCTGGGACCAAGTTTTCCTAAATCTCTGAAGGGTGGGAGGCCCCAATCCTATCTGCTTCACATTATTAGTAGTATTAGGATGAAGGTAGCTTATTTTCAAAATTATGAATAATTAAACAAAATGGGAGAGATGAGAGATAAACATTTTAAGTAATTTTAACACAAACAATAGAACATTTTGCCTACAAAACCAAGCAGATCACTTTCAGTATTAGAGCAGAAATAAATTATAAGAAGGAAACTTCCTTGCTATATTAACAATTTTGAGTGGAATGTGCGAAAGTACTTAAAATAGAGATTGCTCTACTTTATTGTAGCACCTATCCTTATCCTGTCTAGAAACTATGAGCCCTCAAACAGAAATAAAAATTTTATCCTTTCTTATCTGAAGATTTAATTTTTGAGATTAAAGTTGGCCTTGGGGTGCTGGGTGACGCAGTTGGTTGAGTGTCAGACTCTAGGTTTCAAGGTGATGAGATGCAGCTCTGTTGGCTCAGGGCTCAGACTGAGTCTGCTTGAGAACTTCTCACCCTTTCCCTCTGCCCCTCCACCCTGTACTCCTGTACACACACACACACACACACACACACACACACTCACTCTCTCTCTCTCTCTCTTTCAAATAAATAAATCTTTTTAAAAAACAATAATAATAAAAATGAAGTTAGCCTTTTTTCTTATTGTAAAAGCAGAGTATGGCCATTTTGGAAAAGTTTTTAAATTTGAGAGAGTAAATCCATGCCTTTTAATTTAATTTTATTTATTTATATGTCAGAGAAAGAGAGAGAGTGAGGGAAAGCACAAGCAGGGAGACCAGCAGGCAGAGGGAGAAGCCAAGTCCCTGCTGAGCAGGGAGCCTGATTCGGAAATCAATCCCAAGACCCTGGAACCATGACCTGAGCTGAAGACAGATATTAAACCTACTGAGCCACCCAGGTGTCCCAATCCATGCATTTTTAAAAAAAAAAGTATTTAGGGACGCCTGGGTGGCTCAGTTGGTTAAGCAGCTGCCTTCGGCTCAGGTCATGATCCCAGAGTCCTGGGATCGAGTCCCACATCGGGCTCCTTGCTCCGCAGGGAGCCTGCTTCTCCCTCTGACTCTGCCTTCCACTCTGTCTGACTGTGCTCGCTCTCACTCGCTCTCTCTCTGACAAATAAATAAATAAAATCTTTAAAAAAAAAAAAAAGTATTTATTTGGGGGTGCCTGGGTGGCTCAGTCGTTTAAGTGTTTGCCTGCATCTCAGGTCACGATGTCAGGGTCCTAGCATCAAGACCCAAATCAGGCTTTCTGTTCAGCAGGGAGTCTGCTTCTCCCTCTTACTCTCCCTCTGTGCTCTTTCTCTCGAAAGTAAATAAATAAAATCTTTTAAAAAATGAATGCAATAAAATATATTCATTTTATTTTTAGATTAATCTCTACACTCAGACAGACTTGACCTTGCATGTGGATACTTTTTGGCTCTCCTCCCTCACCACCACAGCTCAGCCACTGAGAAGCCATTACACTTTGAACTCCCAGTTTCCTCCAGTGGACCTCTAGTTTATAACAGTCTTCCCAACTTACTCCTTTTCTCCATTAGAAAGAGCATACCTCTCCTTTGTTCTCCAGACTTAACTACGGTTCTACCAGCAGCTTATTTGCCCTGGATTGCAATTCTCCTTTATTCCTGAATAAACCCATTTTTGCTGGTAAAATAATTGGTAGCTTTTATTTTTACGATTAACAACAAAAAACTGACTTGAGCCACCTAAGCCAAATACAGCAATGAATTTATTGGCTCACTTATCCAACCCATGGACAGACAAGGAGGATTGTAACAAAGCCACTCATTTTCAGGTTGCTCACTCCATCTTTCTCCTCTGCTTCTTTTAATAGTTTGGATTTATTTTGCAAGCCAGCTTGCTACATTGAGATAGTGTAGCCTTCAGGCTCATATCCTCAGTGTCCCTGGGCATCATGGACGAATTCTTACCCAACACAGGAGTCCTATTTCCATAAGAAAATAAAAATGTTGGGAGAAAACATTTTCAATATTCTTCATTCTTTGGCTGCTGTCTTCTCCACCACATACGCTCGTACACCTACCTTCTTCCCCTACATATAATTCCAGAAGTGTCCTTGCCTAGCCACTATGCAGCCTTGTCCCAGCTCCAGGAGCTTTATGTCAGGTCAGTTCATGATCAGAGGGATGCCTAGGAGGCTCAGTTGGTTAAGCGTCTGCCTTCAGCTCAGGTCATGAACTCAGGGTCCTTGGATTGAGCCTCCAGTCAAGGTTCCTGCTCAGCAGGGAGCCTGCTTCTCCCTCTGCCTGCCACTCCCCTGCTTGTGCTCTCTCTCTCTGTCTCTGACAAATAAATAAATAAAATATTTTTTTAAAAAATCATGATCAGGATGTTGAAGCATCTCGTTGCCTTACAACTTACAAGTAAACAATAAATCTGAATATCCTTGCTACCCCTTAATAAAAAATAAGATAAACATTCTTTTCAAAGCAATGTTCAAAAGAGGGCAAGTGGAAAAAGCCACACACAGAGTATAGGCCACGACTTCCTGGAAAGAGATAGCAAGTCAAGTCTTTTGTGGACTCAGAGCATTCAATCTCGGAGAAAGCTCTATAGAGGGGCCACTACCAAGGCTATCTATGTCTACATGTCTTAGCTGAATGGGTAGAACTATAAATTTATAGATAGCGTGCAACTGATGCAGTTTTCATGTGATGAGCCCAAAATATTTTAGAAGCTGCTTAGGCATAACTGAACCCAGTGACATTTAAATTAAATGGCAATTAGAAGAAGAAAGAAAGATGCCATGCATACAGATGTCAAACCATTACCCTGACTACCCTGTAACTTAACTAATGTGGCTTTCTTTTTCTTTTTCAAAGTAAGTTCTACACCCAGCGTGGGGCTTGATCTCACAACCCTGAGATCAAGAGTGGTATGCACCACCAATGGAGCCTGCCAGGTATAGCTCAATAAGAGTGGGCAAAATGAAATAAAAAATAAATTTAAAAAGAAAAAAGAAAGGAAAGAAGGAAAGACCCAAACAAGGGAACATGTACTTGGTATCTTCCACAATAGACATTTACGCCTTATCATTGTATTGTGTTCAGGAATTTAGGCAGATTTCAGTTGAAGGTAAAGAAATTCCTAAGGATATCCTTCTCTTTATTGAGAAGAACATTTAGAATATTATAAGAAATATTATAGGGGCACCTGGGTGGCTCAGTGGCCACCTGGGTGGCACCTTCGGCTCAGGTCATGATCCTGGGGTCCTGGGTTCGAGCCCCGCATCGGGCTCTCTGCTCAGCAGGGAGCCTGCTTCCCTCTCACTCTCTGCCTGCCTCTCTGCCTACTTGTGATCTCTGTCAAATAAATAAATAAATAAAATCTTTAAAAAATATATTGTAATGTCCTTATTTTTGTGAAGTAACAAATATATTAGTAAGTATGAATATTGACAAAGAAAGCCAACCCATGAAATGGGCAGTATCTAAAGAATATCTTGAAGAAAAAAAAAAGACATGTGAACATGGAATCAAAGACAAGCAAATGAGCAGGACAGTAAGTTATTTGATTCTAGACTGACCCCTTTAGTGGGTCCATCTGGAGCAGGCTGAGGTAGTGCTGACCATATTTAACCCAGATATCCCTGCCGTGGGGCAACTGTGGGAGAAGAGTCTGATACTGGGCCTGACGTTTAGGTGTGCCCAAATTGAAGCGTTGGGGAGGAGAGGATCAGGGGCTGGGGACCAACTACCAAAGCATCCTCAGTGAACAAGCATGCTAAGTAATTCCATATTTTACTTCAGAGTTCCAGGTCAAATGGATTCATAAAAATGAATAGCATGTCTGCATAGCATGTCTCAAAGTCGAAAACTTACTGTAGATGTTTCAAAAAGATAAAAGTTTTATAACTGTTCAGTTCATAAAACTAAGAAAATACAAAAGTTAAGTTTTTCAAATAAGAGTTAATACCACATTATTCACATGCAATTCTGTCAATTTTGAATGCAAACTGTTGTTTAAATAAAAGATAGAATGGTATTTACAAAGATATGATTATTTGAGGGGCGCCTGGGTGGCTCAGTCAGTTAAGCATCTGCCTTCTGCTCAGGTCATGATCCTGGAGATCTGGGATCAGCCCCATGTCAGGCTCCCTGCTCAGCGGGGAGTCTACCTCCTTCCCCGCCCTGCCTTGGGTTCTCTCTCTCTCTCTCTTTAAAAGAAAAAAAAATTAATAAAAGTCAAGGTCAACTGTATATTTAAAAATGGTTAAGATGGTAAATTTTACATTATATGTATTTTACTGCAATAAAAACAATTTTTAAAAAGGTAAAATTAGACATAGATGGCAGTGTATCTTAGGTACATCATTAAGTTTGCTACCTAACTGATTAATTGCATATTTTCTCATGACTAAAAGTTAGTATGTTCCAGACCTGCACTGTCTGCTGATATGGTAGTTACTGGCCACATGTGGATTTTGAACACTTTTGTTGTGGTTTGTTCAAATTGACATGTGGTGTAAGTATAAAATACTCTAGATTTCGAAGACCTAGTTAATAACCCTCCCAAAAGATAAAATAGCTCAGTAATAATTTTTTATTGGTAACATGGTGATGATAATACTTTAGATATATTGAGTTAAATAAACTATATCAAAATTAATGTCACCTTTTAAATTTTTTTAAATGTCAATATTAAAATATTGAAATTTATACACATAGCTGGCACTCTATTTTCGGTGAACAGTGCTGCTCTGCACAGACTTTCTGACAGCAGGAAGAGCTTAGCCCTTGTCTGCACATCCTGGGGAAAGGGAGGTGAGGAACAGTGTGGGCAGTTCTCCCAGAAAATGAAACCCTCAAATCTAAAAATCAGGCCATTATTCTTACAATGGGATACTGAAATATTTGTTTTGAACTATACGAGCCTAAAATCTGTTCAGAGTCTTCATTTAAGACATTTTATTTTGCAGGTTTAAACAGAAAAGCTAAATTCCCTGGCAATCTACCCACAATATTCGAAAAGGAATTTCCCAATGTGGATAAAAACAGTGAACTGTAGTATTTTTCCTTCTAGAATAGAATTTTACAGAATCTACTGCAAGATTTCCATGTTAAAAAAACAAAAGAAAACAAAACAAAAGCAACAACAAAAAAACCCACAAAATTGAAATAGAACTAGGTGGCAGTAAGACCAAAATAATTTGTTTCATTGTAGTCTAGTCTTTGTCCGTATATTTAGAAAATGAACACACAGACAGTATCTTTTCAATTATTCGTTTTCTTTGTGCACATTTAGCCCTAAGGTTCAGTGTGTAGGCTCCCTCCGTCAGTCCTCTCAAGTCCACCTCTTCAGAGCAACACTCACAAAATCTCAAGCCCAACGCCTTACGCCAAATCCCAGCTCTTTCTAGCATGAAAGAGAACTCACATGAATATTCACTTTCCGACTTGCCGTTGTGGAGTTTGATTATGAGCCCCTATCAGTTAGGTTCCCTCCATCCTTCTGCTTTCCCTCCTTTCTTGTGCCCACCCCGCCCCCACCTTCCCTGGAGAGCATGGTGTTAGAAGCTCTCAGATTTGGTGCCCTCTTCTGTTTAAAACTTCCAGTGCGCATCCAGGCAATTGGCCTTGCTCTGAAGCAGCCTGAAAAAGCCTGAAACTGTTGGGAACAAGCCTAGAAGGTTCCTATGCAGGTTGAAAATTGTGTAAATGGAAGCGTCTAAGAAATGTGGAAACAACCAAAGGGATTCAAAAGGACTTCGTTTTCATTATCTTAAGAACAGTATGTCTGAAAATTAGACTTGTCTCACTTTCTGTTTCCAAAACTATGCCAAATATTTTTGGATTCGCAATATTTCTAATTTAGTGAATATCAACACACTTTTTTTTTAAAAGAAACTGAGTATTAATTTCCTATGGCTCATTTTGTTTTTTTAAGATTATTTATTTATTTATTTGACAGAGAGAGAGAGAGATCACAACTAGGCAGAGAGACAGGCAGAGAGAGAGGAGGAAGCAGGCCCCCTACTGAGCAGAAAGCCCACCGTGGGGCTCAATCCCAGGACCCCAGGATCACCACCTGAGCCGAAGGCAGAGGCTTTAACCCACTGAGCCACCTAGGCGCCCCTCACCACACTTTTACAAATCAACGAAATCAAGTTTTCTTGCTTTCTTGTTAGACAGGGTATATTACCTATTTCATTACACCAAAGCGAAATTTTTTTAAAGATTTTATTTGTCAGAAAGAGAAAGAGGAAGAGAAAGAAAGAAAGAAAAAGAGAGAGAGAGAGAGAGAGAGAGAGCACAAGCAGTGGGGAGGGGCAGAGGGAAAAGCAGAGTCCCAGCTTAGCAAGGAGCCATATACACGTCTTGATCCTAGGACCCTGGGTCATGACCAGCTAAAGGCAGACACTTAACCAACTGAGCCACCCAGCATCCCTGTTAAAATGTTTGTTTGTTTGTTTTTTTAAGATTTTATTTATTTATTTGACAGAGAGAGATCACAAGTAGAGAGAGAGGCAGGCAGAGAGAGAGAGAGGGAAGCAGGCTCCCTGCTGAGCAGAGAGCCCGATGCCGGCCTCGATCCCAGGACCCTGAGATCATGACCTGAGCCGAAGGCAGCGGCTTAACCCACTGAGCTACCCAGGCGCCCCCTGTTAAAATGTTTTTAAATTGTTCTGACAAAAGAGAATGTTTAAATTTGTACTACATCCTTGACCACAGTCCCACTGCTTGCTTTACCTGCTGGAGAGGTGGGGGAGGGGGGCAGTAGAACAGAGGATAACATTCTCCAGTCTAATCAGATTGTAACTGTTGGGAAGAGAAAAATACCACTTTAGGAGCATTTGGGACAGAGAGAGTGATAGAATATAAAATAGTACCGTGAAGGGCGCACTGTTGATGGCCACTCAGGATTCTTTCCCCTTCATGACCCTTGACTTCACTCCTGTCCCCAGTGACCCTGACTCCCAGAAGAGCATGCTCTGCATGACCAGAAGTGAAAATAAACTAGCCATCACTTTAGGAATATCTGAGTTTGAAAAGTGTCCTTGACCTTGACCACAATTAAATTACGTTGCCACCAAAGGAACCAGATGTCTTGGTTATATCTCATGGTCCAAAAAGTTGATGATTCTCACTGATATGATTTTCATAGTTAAGAGATAAATTTGTTTCCTCATGAAATTGTGATTTTACAAAAATATAAACTTTAAGGTTGCTAAAATGAATGTTGACCTGTATGTACTAAATTACTTATATACTGTATGTACTATATAATTATGTTACATTACTTTCTCAGTGGCAGAGGTCTCTACCGGTAGTTAAGGGAGTTTTCTCAGTTTCAGTACTCATACTTGCTGCTAAATGGGTGTGTGCCTCATGAACAGTCACGTAGTAAATCCTCTCTAAACTTTAGTTTCCTCATCTGTGTGCTTATGAGCTAACATGCAAAAATGTTTTTTAACCTATAAAACCAAAGGTATTGCTACCCAAATATAAAATTAAATAATTCCCTTTGGATTTGAAAATGAAGCCATTTGGGGACCCAATTTGATGATTTGCTTAGTAAAAGGTATTTGTTATAAAAGCTTAGCAGCAACGTACCTGCCCTCAAGGGCTTAGCGAGACCTTTAAACCATCACGACTGAGATGCACGGGGAGAAAAGTTTCAGCCGAAGTGAATCACGTGGTCCCTGATCTGAATGGTCTACATAAGATTTTTCTTATATAATTTTTTAAATTGTATGAATAAACAAGTAATATAAAATCCGCCATCGTAACTGTTTTTCAGAGTACAGTTCAGTAGGGTTAAGCTCACATTCTTAAGCACGAAAGTTTCCAGAAGATTTTCAGCTTGCAAAAATGAAACTCTATGCACATTAAACGACTCCCTGTTTCCTCCCGGCCCCTGACACACTCCATTCTACTCTGTTTCTAGGGATTTGGCAACTTTAGATACTTCAAATAAGTGAAATTGTACAGTGTTGGTCTTTTTGTGACCAGCTTATTTCACTCAGCGTTGTATCCTTAAGTCTCATCCGTGCTGTATCATGTGGATGAGGTTTCTTCCCTTTTTAAAAATTTTTTTATTTATTTGACAGAGATCACAAGTAGGCAGAGAGGCAGGCAGAGAGAGAGGGGGGGAGAAGCAGGCTCCCTCTTGAGCAGAAAGCCCGATGCGGGGCTCGATCCCAGGACCCTAAGACCATGACCTGAGCCGAAGGCAGAGGCTTTAACCCACTGAGCAACCCAGGCGCCCCTCCTTCCTTTTTAAGGCTGAATAATATTCTACTGTGTGTCTAGACCACATTCTGTTTATCCATTTGTCGGTTGATATACATTTGGGTTGCTTTCACCTGGTCTATATAATATTTTTGTCATAATGATATTATGCTCTGAATCAGTTAGCTTGTTTAAGATCAAAGGAATACACACACATCACCTTCAATGATAAGATGGGTAGGAACCTAGGGTTCCCAGAGAGAAAGTTCACTCTAAAAATTGCCTCATGGGGGGACCTGGGTGGTGCAGTCAGTTAAGCGGCTGCCTTCAGCTCCGGTTATGATCCCACCAGCCCTGCACCGAGCCCCACATCCCTGCTCAGCGGAGAGCCTGCTTCTCCCCCTCTCAGCCTGCTGCTCTGCCTACTTGTCCTCTCTATCTCTCTGTCAAATAAATAAATACAATCTTCAAAAAAGCAAAAATTGCTTCATCCTGTACGAATTGCTGTTCGTACTTCAGGAGTTTGTGTAAAACAAACTATAGGAACCAGGACGTTTACTCACAGCAGTGATCTTAGCTAAGATGACTTCCCTTCGTTTTGGTATATCTAGCATTTATACGTCTTCCCAAAACAGACATTTCATTTAAGTCAGTGTATCACCATTTACTGAGGAGTCTTATCTTGGAGCAAAATGCCAGCCAGACATCCTTAGAGGCAGCAAGCCCACCTCATGCCTTACGTTGTTGCCTTCAGCTTGTGCTCTAGTCCTCAAGCCAGTTTGCTGTGAGGACGGGGCAACAGGCTTAGTTTCACCTCAGTGCACACCCTAAAGCAGACTAGCTCAGATAGGAAGCAAGCATTCAGTCTCTTACTTTAGGACAGAGCTTCTAGTGTGTAAGTCTATGCCTAATAGAATATATACTGATATATATAGATATATAAACCTGAGTTACGTGTCTCCTCCATTCTTTCCCTTAGCACATTCATTTATCCATTTATTCACCTATTTATCTGTATTGTCACTCAACAAAAATATGTCAAGTCCTCTGGTGTCCAGTGCCTTCATTGGCCCCTCCCACCCACCCTCTCGAAGGCCCTCAGGGTAGCCTGTGCCGGCAGTATTCATGCTCCAGACCTATTCAAGCTGCTTTCTTTTCTTTTCCTTCTTCCTTTTTTTTTTTTTTTTAAGATTTTATTTATTTATTTGACAGAGAGAGATCACAAGCAGACAGAGAGGCAGGCAGAGAGAGAGAGGAGGAAGCAGGCTCCCTGCTGAGCAGAGAGCCCGATGCGGGACTTGATCCCAGGACCCTGAGATCATGACCCGAGCCGAAGGCAGCGGCTTAACCCACTGAGCCACCCAGGCGCCCCATCCTTCTTCCTTTTTTAAAAAAATATTTTACTTATTTATTTGACAGAGAGAGTGAGAGTACAAGCAGGGGGAGGGGCAGAGGAAGAGGGTTCAGAGCAGGCTCCCCACTGAGCAGAAAGCCCCCTGATGGGAGCTTCATCCCAGGACAGTGGGATCATGACCAGAGCAAGGCAGATAGATGCTCAACCAACTGAGCCTCCCAGGCGCCCTCATGCTGCTTCTTCACATCAAAAATTAGAGGGTCACAGGTGCCCAGGTGATTCAGTGGGTTAAGCCTCTACCTTCGGCTCAGGTCATGATCTCAGAGTCCTGGGACTGAGCCCTGCATTGGGCTCTCTGCTCAGCAGGGGACCTGCTTCCCCCTCTCTCTGCCTGCCTCTCTGCCTGTTTGTGATCTCTCTCTGTCAAATAAATAAATAAAACCTTTTTTAAAAAATTTAGAGGGCCAGTATTTCAATCCTTCAGAGATCTGCTGTTTTTAATGAGTTAACTAACACATTAATTAATGTGAAAAAGTAGTGTTAACTGGTGTTAATATGATAAGTCTTTTGAGTAAATTATTTGCTCATAAAATAAGGCCCTTCGGAACACAATGCTCTCACCAAAAGGAGCAGGACCACATAACTTGCTATGCAATTTGTGGAGCCCAGTGCAAAATGAAAATGCAGGGCTTCTTGTTCAAAAATTATTAAGAATTTAAGAATTTCAACACAACATCAGCAGAACATTAAACCTAGCCCAGGGCCCTTCTAAGTGTGAGGACCTCTGTATCTGCCCGGGTTGCACACCCACAAAGCCAGCTCTACGAAGCCATGATGTCAACTTGGAATTTGAAACAACATAGCAGGCCATTAGGGAAGATGATCTAGATGGACAGTCCTTCCAGTAATACCATGAAGGCAAGCTTTTGAAACAACTTATAAAACTATACTTACTGGGGTAGAGAAATGAGTAAATCTCTTTGGAGGTCACTAGGATATAGGAAGAAAGAGCAGTCAAACAATAGTAGAATAAGAGGTTAAATAATGTGTCCGAGGTCATATATTCACTAGGGTTTGAGTCAAGACTGAAAAATTCATGTTCACCCGTGTCTACCCCCTGCCTGTCTCTGGCTCTATAGCGTCCACGAGGCTTGGAAACACAAATAAATAGCGTATTTAATTAGTTCAGATTGGCATTTGGACCCATTGCTTTAAATATAACTAAAGGTTGAAAACAACATATTTGGCATATTTTTTTCATGAAAATATAACTCACATACTGTTTAAAAATAAATTTATCTTGGGACGCCTGGGTGGCTCAGTTGATTAATCATTGGCTTTGGTCATGATCCCAGGACAGGTCATGATCCCAGGGCCCTGGGATCAAGTCACTCATGGAGCTCCTTGCTCAACAGGGAGTCTGCTTCTCCCTCTCCCCCTGCCACTCTGCCTATTTGTGTGCACTCTGTCTCTCTCTCTGATAAATAAATAGAGATCTTTAAAAAAAAATTAATTTATCTTAGTGGGCACAGTTGAACAATATTGTGAATATACATCATGCCAATAAACTGTACACATAAAAATGGTTAAAAGGTAAATTTTGTTATGTATGTTTTAGCACAATAAACTTCCTTAAAGTTTTGGTACCTGTATTAGTCTGTTTGTGCAACCATAACAAAATACTACAAATGGAGTGGCTTAAACAACAGAACATTCTGGAAGTTTGAAGTCCATAGTCAAAGTGCCAGAAAATTTGGTTTCTGATGAGAGCTCTCTTCCCAACTTGTAAATAGCCACCTTTTTCTCCCTGTGTTCTCACATGGCCTTTCTTTTGTGCACATGTGGAGAGAGAGAGAGAGAGAGAGAGGGAGGGAGGGAGAGGGAGAGAGCACAAAAGAGCTGTGGTGCCTCTTCCTCTTATGCGGAACCAGCCTTAAGAGACACATTAGGGCCCAATCCTTGTGATCTTATTTAACCTTAGTTACTTCCCTAGCAGTCCTATCTCCAAGTATATTCACACTAGGGTTAAGGCATTAAAACATAAATTTGGGGGAACACAATTCAGTCTATTGCAATACCTTTTGTCAATATGTCTTTCAGATAGGTTGCCCAAATGTATAGTGCTGCTCTCTGTGTTTGCCAAAACCCTCCCTGGCTTCCACATTTACAAACGCAGACTGTTTTGAAAATGGATTTTGGGACCTTCAGGGTGGGACAAATGTTCATTATTGCACAAACAGCAGGTTCGACTAAGCGACTTAGGTCAGGATATACATTTTATTATTAAATGCTTCAGATTCGGGGTTCCTTAGTGGCTCAGTCGTTAAGCGTCTGCCTTTGGCTCAGGTCACAATTCCAGGGTGCCGGGATTGAGCCCTTCTTCAGGCTCCCTGCTTAGTGGGAAGCCTGCCTCTCCCTCTTCCATCCCCCCCCCCCCCCCGATTGTGTTCCTTCTCTTGCTGTTCTCTCTCTGTCAAATAAATAAAATATATATTTTTTAAATGCTTCAGACTCTCAGATCTATTTTCTTGCTGTGAGCTCCATAACACGTACAAACTTTGATGGGTCCTTGGGTCCAGGAGTAACCACAGCCCATAACGCAGACGAAGCTTACAAGCACACTTACATACTTTGCTAAAACCCTGAGGGAAGCAGTGCCTAGGTACAAGGCTTAGAGAAGATGGGAAAGAATTGATGAGAAGGAACTAAAAAGTATTCTGTTAGCTGAATAAGGTGAAATATTGGAAGAATGTGAAGGGAGGGGTCATCCTGAGCAACGGGATTGAGAAGAATTCTTTGATATTGAGTTCCACAGCCTGAGGGGACGCATTTGATCACAGCTGCTCTTCTAATCCCCAGTGGCAGCTGAGCCTTCAGAGTCCTTTTTTCATTCAAACTGATCAGGGAAAGATGACCCTTTCCCTGTGTGGATTTCCTTGTCAGACAGGAGTACGCTGTCTAGTCCTACGTTCCAGATGAGGATGTAAAGACCTTTCTACGTATTCTGAAGTCCAGTTACAGACCGTGGGATCCCAGCTGCTTTCAAGAGAGGAGAAAAGGCAGCTGCACTCTAGTTCTTTCTTCATTTCTCCTCAGACTTCTTTCCGAATGGGCAGAGCCCCCCTGGAAACGGAAGATCAAAAGTACTTGGCATGTATTTTATTGTTTACATTTAAGAACAGCTTTACTGCCTTTTTTTTTTTTAAGATTTTATTTATTTATCTGAGAGAGGGAGCATGAGTGGGGGGAGGGGCAGAGGAAGAGGCTGACTCCACCCTGAGCTAGGAGCCCAACATGGGGCTTAGTCCCAGGACCGTGGGATCAATACTTAAATTGAAAGGCAGACCTTTAACCCACTGAGCCACCTAGACACTCTGCTTTTATTTATTTATTTATTTAAATAATACATGCCCATTTTAACACATTCAAACACAGGAAAATGTAAAGTAAAAAGTCATCTAGATTTTTTTTTAAAGATTTCCTTTAAAAAATATTTTACTTATTTATTTGACACAGGGGGGGGGGCACAAGCAGAGGGAGCAGCTGGCAGAGGGAGAAGCAGGCTTCCTACTGAGCAGGGAGCCTGATGTAGGACTCCATCCCAGGACTCTGGGATCATAACCTGAGCTGAAAAGTATCTGCTTAACCAACTGAGCCACCCAGGCATCCCTGATTTTTTTTTTTTTTTTAAGTGATCTCTACACCCAACATGGGGCTCAAACCCACAATCCTGTGACCAATAGTCACAGGCTTTACCGACTGAGCCATCCAGGCGCCCCTCACCTAGAGACTTATTATGAACACAACCAATGTCATAATTACAGATGTATAAATAATTGTATGTAAATAAGCTCATACATGTATTCTGTGACCTGTTTTATTCAACCATAAGCATGAAATCTTTTCTAGTCAGTAAATGTGAAATAACATAATTATTCATGATTGCATAGTTTGCATTATTCATGATTGCATAGATTGCATAGATGCATTATTTTACATATATATATGGGATGGTTCACTTAGCCATTTATCAACTAGGTTGTTCCCCATATGTGAAACTGCTAGAACAAAAACAAAGCCTGATACTTTGTTTCTAACAAAGAAAAAGAAACACTGGTGAAATCCAAGTCCTTGTACATATCTTTCACTATCTTTAGAGATATTTAAATGAGCATATCTGATGTCTTTGAGGTAGACAACATATTATGAATTATGAAGGCATGGTTAGGAGAAATTGAAAATATGCACAGCCTATTCTCTGTTTACATCCATAGAAGGTAGTTATCTCTACCTTCCTGTAGAGTACAAGGAGCTCAAGTGCTTTCATTCTGATCACCCTCTCATCCTCTTTCTTGTCTCGTGTGATATTGTCTTCAGGATTTAGGCTCTATTATGTCATTTATGTTATAGCTTTACTTGAAATTCTTTTGAAGATTTTATTTTTTTATTTGTGAGAGAGAGAGAGGGCATGCACAAGCAGGGGGAACAGCAGAGGGAGAGGGAGAAGCAGTCTCCCCACTGAGCAGAGAGTCCTACATGGGGCTCAATCCCAGGACCCTGATCATGACCTGAGCCAAAGGTAGTCACTTAACCAACTGAGCCACCCAGGCACCCCTAATTTTTTTAACTTGAAAATTTTCAAGCACACAAAAAAGTGAGAAAAAAATAGTTCAAAAAACACAAGCACCTCGCCTATCTTTATCGATTGTTAACATCTCTCTCCCCCTTCCGTTTCTCCCTCTCCCTCTTTCTCTTAGAGATATTGCTTACTCTTATGCAAGCTCAGCCATGCATTTAAAAGAACATTTATTATATCTTATCCCACATTTCTAGATATTCTATGGCAAGAAGTTTTTCAAGTTATCTGGTCAACTGTACTTCCAGAAATGGAAGTCCTAAATTTATCAATCTGTATTCTGTTTTTCAGAGAGCATCACACAACTCTTTCATTCCACAAGAATAATTGGCTGTAAATTTATTATTTATAGTCATCTGTAAAATAATTAAAAATAATACATTATTTCTTCAAAAATAATAATTGC
The DNA here is from genome assembly GCF_022355385.1 of Mustela nigripes. Taxonomy (NCBI): domain Eukaryota; kingdom Metazoa; phylum Chordata; class Mammalia; order Carnivora; family Mustelidae; genus Mustela; species Mustela nigripes. The sequence goes on from NC_081557.1 coordinate 198,578,444, forward strand.
ATTCAACTTCTATCTGTGACTTGTGTGGTAACATCCTTCTTCAGTCTCTTACATGTCTACTCATACTCCCTATATATATTTAATTTTATTTTCATAAAAACTTTGCCCTTATTTTGCTCAATTAAAAAAAAAAAAAACATTTGGAGCATGTTGGGTATGGAAGAAAATCAGCAAACAACAAACTGCATCATGCTGTATTTCTGATGTGGAAAAGATGGTGGGCAGCACCCCGGGCAGAGGGACTTGCATATACAACAGCCTTGTGAAAGAAAGAGGCAGGGCACATTTCCTAGGAATAGAAAGAAGGACGTGTACTAGAGCACAGTAAACAAAAGGAATGCGATTAGACTGAAGAGGTAGTTGGGGTGACCCTCAGGACGTTGAAGATAGTGTTGTTGAAGTTGCTAAGCTACTAGTTTAATCAAACTTGGATTTGAAAAGATCACTCTGACTGCATTGGGAAGAACAGCCTAGAAGGCACAGGAATAAGTATGGAGAGACCAGTAGAGACTATTGTAAGAGCCTTAGTGAGAACTAATGGCTAGGATTGGGGAGCTGGAAAAAGCTAAAGAGACAGTAGTCAGGTCATGATCTTGCTAAAGTGATGAGCAAATCGTTTTCAAGGGTTCACTTGGTCCTCTACCAGGATGGAAAATCGGCTGACAATGAGAAAGCCTCCTGCTGTGAGAGCCATGGGGGCTCCATGCTTGGATCTCCTTTCAAGGAAGAACTTTCCCTTCAGTGCAAGGAATTATTCACCTCAGCCACTCTCTTTCTGGGCAGCCCCAGCCAATTAGCGTACATGGCAGGGTTACTGGGACTGATCATTTCTGCCCAAACCTGGGCTCCTCTCATGGACCGGTGGCTCTGTGTTGATTGGCTGAGACCTTATCAGATCTGCTTAGCCCTGAGGCCCCCCTAGCTAACCTGCATCCTCCCCCTTTATCTTTCACAGGCTTTACTCACAGATAGATCTCAGTCTCATTATCTGCTTTCCACAGGACTCTACTAATCCATCTGCTAAATAATGAGGTTACAGATAGCTGATGAAGGACATCTGACCATCTATGATGTTATCACCATAAAGGCCAGAGCTAGGCCACAGCTGACTGTCTGCTAAATTTTCTCAGAATATTAGGCAACCAGATTCTCCCATGCGTCCAAGGAGCGCTGCATGTAGTTTTGAAGTGGATACTCAGAGATGCAGAATGCAGAAGAGACAGTCGGGCCTTATCTTCTCTTCAGGCAGAAGGACAGGCTATGAAAAAACAACAACAACAACAACAACAATCACACAGTTCACTGTGATTTCCAACCCATAATATTATTTAACACTATATAACACTATATAACCCAGACTTGTGAAAATGTACTTTTGAGCCTCATTGTGAAAACCAAAGGTGAGAATTCACACCTATACTTGGGATGAATTTTTCTCTGAAAGAAAATTATGTTCCTACTGTCACTAAGCCTGGGGAAAAAATAGGTTCAGGGACAGAAAGCCGCTGAGGATTTAGAGAAGGGGGCTAAGGCTCAAAGGAGAGAAGGTCTTCCTCTTCTCTTTGGGACTTAGCAGGGTCTGGGAATTGTTGGTTCTGGATTCTGAGGCAGAGCTACGGAGATTAGAGTGGTGTAAGCAGGTTTGGTGGGGACAAAGCAAGCTGTCCCAGATTAATTACAATAGCGTGGGAACCAAACAGGGGTTAATGTAGCCAGCCACAGGCTCTAGGCAGATCTGGGATTGAGCTGTAGTTATAAATTATTTTCGGGGTTGCACTCCCTCCTTGAGCCTCCAGTAAAACCATGGCTTAAGTTGTGCTATGCAGAGTTAGTTAAAAGTTTGTGCCTACATTTGGGCAAAGGCTATGAAAGGAGCACCATTCCCAGACCGTATGCCCATGTGAACCTCACGCACAAGGCAGGTCAGAATTTAGAGGGCCCAATGAATGATATTCCCGTCTCCCGCCCACACGCGGACCCAGCTGAGAGAGAGATGGAAGAGTAATGCAGAAGGAGAGGAAAAACATATCCCCTTTACTGCCACTAAAAGCCGCTGAAGGATGTGGACTAGGTGTGTCAGCCAAGGGGTGACCTACCATGCCCCGCCCCAACCCTTCCCCCCCCCCCCCCCCCCCGCATTGAATTTACCTACCTTATCATCTATGGTGCTAGACAGATACACGGAAGAACAGCGCGGATTGCGTGTTCCCTGCAGGCAGAGAAAACTCAAAAGAGAAAAAGAAGGAAGAACTCCTCCCCTACTCTCCATTCAAACACCTCAGTCCTCCTGTAGGGGTCTGGAAGTAAAAGAGGGCGGAGAAAGGTTAGGAGTGTTAGGGAACCAGAGCAAGAGCAACCAGTCCCCGCGTAGTATGCAACAGTGAGTGTGAAGGCTAATAATTTTTGGTCAGGGTGTATAAAAACATTTGTTTCCCAAGCAGAGCCAGCCTTGTCTGTCTTCTACATCCTGTACTCCGGTTGTTCCCTCGAGTCCTTTTATGTCTCTTTCCCGTTCCACCTCTTCAGTGCTCATTGCTTTCTGTCTACCCTTACATCTCCAGTGTTGCACCCAGGAGTAGGTCTGCTTCCCTTAGGCAAAATTCAGGCCATTAACTTTATTTATGTATTTCTGTATTTATTTATTTTTAAAAAACAATTAAAAAAAATTTTTTATTAGCTTGTCAGAGAGCACACAAAGCAGAGGGAGTGGCAGGCAGAGGGAGAAGCAGGCTCCCCACTGAGCAAGGAGCCTGATGCGGGACTCAATCCTAGCACCACAGGATTAGGAATTAAAGGTAGCCACTTAACCAACTGAGCCACCCAGGCATCCCCAGACCATTAACCTCACAACCTAATGCTTCATTATCAAACCTTTTGAGTGTTTCTAGCTACAAAAAGCTCCTATCTATTCTTTCCTATTAGAAAGAACTGACCAACTTGTACTAAAGTAGTAGTTTCCAACACTGGTCTATAACAGTCAAGTCTTTTTTATTTTTTTTCTTTTTTTAAGATTTTATTTATTTACTTGACAGAGAAAGAGCGCATACAGGCTCTCTGCTGAGCAAGGAGTCCATGCAGGGCTAAATCCAAGGACCCTGGGATCATGACCTGAGCTAAAGGCAGACGCTTAACTGACTAAGCCATCCAGGCGCCCCAAATCTTTTCTTTTTCTTTCTTTTTTTAAAGATTTTTATTTTATTTTATTTTTAACTATTTTATTTATTTATTTGAGAGGGAGGGCGCATAACCGCGGCAAGGCGGGGGGTGAGGCGGAGGGAGAAGCTGATTTCCTGCTGAGCAGGGGCCCTAAACTAGGGCTTGATCCTAGGACCCTGAGATCATGACCTGAGCCGAAAGCAGACACTAAACCAACTGAACCATCCAGGCACCCTTTACCTGTCAAACACTGAGATTTATCAAGACCCATAGTGAGGCAAGGACAATGTAGTACATTTTTCATAAAGCTGAGTTAGTTCAAAAGATTCTGCTCTGTTCTGAAATTTTATGTTGAGGGACCACATAAATAAATTCTTATATTTATTAAATGTTGGTCATTGTTAACCTATGGTATTTTAGAAAAATGGCCTTAGTTGAGAAAATTAAAAGTTGACAACCCTAAGTTGGTGTAAAAAATTTTTTTAATTGTACTGAACTGGGAAATGGCTAAAGTCCAATGGTTTGCCAGTTCTCAGGGACTTTTTCTTTTCTTTTTTTTTTTTTTTAAAGATTTTATTTATTTATTTGACAGAAAGAAATCACAAGTTGGCAGAGAGGCAGGCAGAGAGAGAGGGGGAAGCAGGTTCCCCGCAGAGCAGAAAGCCCAATGCGGGGTTTGTTCCCTTGAGCCTGAGATCATGACCTGAGCCAAAGGCAGAGGCTTAATTAACCCACTGAACCACCCGGGCTCACCCCTCAGGGACTTTATAATCTAAAACTTGTACTGAATAAGCACCTTGACCTGACAGAATCATAGAAGTAGCAGGCCTGTCCTAATTCAAATGGCAGATAAGGTTGTATGCCAGGCAGAAAATGGAGGAAGCCGGTAGAACTGAGTAGATCTGAGACTAAGGGAAGGTATCTCAGAGAGGAGGAAGAAACAGTACTTAACAGTACCTAAATCAAAAAAACCAAAGATCATGGAAAATAGGCTTGATCGGTTTGGCCATCCATGTCTATTGGGGGTTGAAGGCATGAACGTAGTCACTGTTCCTCCTTCCCACTTCTTAACAAATTAAGAGTAAACAAGAGGAATTCAAAACATCAGCTTTATTAAAAATAGAGAATATAGCTTGACCCCTACTCAGAAATAGAGTTCCTTCTTCCTTCTTTCACCGAATCTGCAGAATGGGCCTACCTGTGGTACTGCCTTTATACCCAGGTGAAGGAGAGCCTCTTCTTTGGGCCCCATGCTTTGGAGGGCCACACATATCACAAAAACACAACAATTTGTTAAAGACTTCCTTAAGTGCCTCTGCCACATGGACCGCAGCGTTCAGTGTTCTGGAATCCGTATCCTAAGGATCCACCTTGCAACACACCATTCAGGCCCCGGGGAAATGCTTCTTCCCATCTCTTGCCCCATGTCTTCTAAAGAAAAGCCAACTGCTTCTGAGCGCCAGCAGCTCGGTGTAAGGCCACAGGTGACATTGGGGATAAATGTTCCGTGCTGTGGGGAGGGTTTGAGTGACAAAAGTCCTTATGTAATAGAAAGGCCTTGTCAAATTAATTAACTTGTCAACTCCTTTTTCTCAACAGCGTGAATGCAATGAAAAAAGTACTGGTTTTCGGTAGGACCAAAAGTTTGTTTTTCCTTCTTTTTGTTTCTAAAGATTTTTATCTATTCATTTGATAGACAGAGAGAGATCACAAGTAGGCAGAGAGCCCAATGCAGGACTCGATCCCAGGACCCTGAGATCATGACCTGAGTCAAAGGCAGAGGCTTAAACCACTGAGCCACCCAGGCGCCCCTATTTTTCCTTCTTTTACTCCTCTTCTAATTTGTGTCTCTGAAGCTATTCATGAACTGGTGTTTTATTTGTAGTAGCTCTACATGGCAGCTGAAGAACATTTTGCGATTAAAAAAAATGTATTTTATTTTTACATTTTTAAAGTTTTTATTTTTATTACTTATTTTATTTTATTTTTACAAATTTAGAGAGACAGCATGAGCAGGGAGGAGGAGCAGAGGGAGAGGGAGAAGCAGGCTCTGCAATGAGCAGGGAGCCTGACACAGGACTCGATCCCAGGACCCTGGGATCCTGACCTGAGCTGAAGGGAGATACTTAACCAACTGAGCCACTAAGCACCCTCTATTTTTACATTTGTATATGTATGGGTAGTATTTATTCCCTAATGTCGCATAATAAAATCATCCTACAAGATAGTGTCTTAAAACATCAATAATGATTTATTATGGGGCACCTGGCTGGCCCAGTCCGTAGAGCATGTGACTCTTGATCTCAGGGTCATAGGTACAAGTCCATCATTGGGAGTGGAGCCCCTAAAATAAAAAAAATAATAATAATGATTTATCTTCTCTTACCATTTCTGATTATCAGAAATTTGGGAGGAGTTTGGCTGGGCTGCTCTGGTTCTTGATCTCTTGTGAGGTTGTAGTCAAATGTTGGCCGGAGGATCGACTTCCAAAATGGTGTACCCACATAAGTGCCAGGCTGATACTGGCTGTTGGCAGGAGGCCTTCGTCTTGACATGGGCTGCTTGAACATCACCACTTCATGTCTGCCAGCTTCCTCCAGAGCAAGGAGTCCACGGGATCAACGCAGAAGCTTCGGTGAGTTCTATGACCTGGATTTGGAAGTCAGCAGCATGTTTTCAGCCATATTCTGTGGGTCATGCAGACCAACCCTGATTCAGTGTGGAAGTAGACAGCAAAATGGTATGAATACCAGGAGGTGAGGATAACTGGAGGCCATCTTAGAGTGTGAAATAGGTTTAGATACATGTGTTAAGCATGACATGAATTTTTAAAAAGGACAAATAAATATTTAACATTAAAAATGTGACTACAGTAGCCCCCTGTTATTCATAATTTCATTTTCCCCGATTTGTTACCTACATTGATCCATGGTCTGGAAACATATGATCTTCCTTCTGACACATCCTCAGAAAGCCTACGGTAGCCTATGTTCTGTCACAATGCCTGTGTCATTCACCTCACTTCATCACACCACATAGACATTTCATTATCTCACAAGAAGAAGGGTGAGTGGGGCGCCTGGGTGGCTCAGTTGGTTGGACGACTGCCTTCGGCTCAGGTCATGATCCTGGAGTCCCGGGATCGAGTCCCACATCGGGCTCCCAGCTCCATGGGGAGTCTGCTTCTCCCTCTGACCTTCTCCTTGCTCATGTTCTCTCTCACTGTCTCTCTCTCAAATAAATAAATAAAATCTTTAAAAAAAAAAAAAAAAGAAGAAGGGTGAGTATAGCACAATAAAATATTTTAGAAGAGAGAGACCACATTCACATAACTTTAATTATAGTATATTGTTATAATTGTTCTAGTATTAGTTATTGCTGTTTATCTCTTACTGTGCCTAATTTATAAATTAAACTTTATCATAAGTATGGGTATATAGGAAAAAGCATAATATATATAGGGTTTGGTACTATCCATCGTTTCAGATGTACTCTTGAAGGTCTTGGAATGTGTATCCCCCATGGAAAGAAGGGGACTACTGTAGTTTTATTTTCCTATAAATATTTAATGCCACTTAATTAAATTTTTAAAAGTAAAATTAAAACTTTAGCTTTTAAAAATCATTTAAATCTTAAGATATAATAGTCATTAATTATAATTAGCATTTTGTTTTTTCTGCCTTAATAGATAATTTAAGATATTTTACAAGAAAACAAAATTTTGGGGGAAGATACGTGAAAATAATTAAACTTAATTTAGTTTTTTATTAAAACACTCAAATTTTGTATATTTTGAATGCAGTTAGTTTATTTTTTTAATCTTTTAGATCATAGGTACTGTTTTCACAAGTTTTGTGAAAATCTTGATTAAAATGGCATAATTAGTGATTTGCTAAAACTAAGAACCAGGGAAATAAATATAAAAAATTTATGAATTATTATTGCCTTTATTTTATATTCACAATAGAACACCCAGATATGCACTAATAATTAAATTCACTCATCTTTCATATTTTACCTATTTTTAGTCATATTTTAGTCATATTTCAATTTTGTCACTCTGAAGGGATATTTTTCAAGGCAGAAGGATAAAATAGATTTTATTAAACATTTTTTTCTGCTTGACTTATAATCTATGCATATGTAGACATATGGTATGTGGGCCTCCATTTGAATTCTTGCCCTGCTTTCATGACTTAGCCTAGGAAACCTACAGTCCTCTAGCACTAAAGTATAGAGGAATGGAGCCTGTCCAAATCAGTTTATCATGAGGGGTGTTTTTGGACTGACAGGTCTAAAAGAGAGAACACGCCTATTCCTTGCTTTTGTAAAATAAACAATATCTGTTCCATGGAACCTGGCCAATCATATACGTCCGCGTTGAGGGAAGATAAGCATCTCCACTCCCCACAATACCCAAGGAGTTCAAATCTGCCAGTCCAGGCATGTCAGCAGGAGTCTCCTGGTGGGGAGCTCTTACTCAGTGACAGTGGCAGTGTTGGTGGTGGTCCATATAGACTCCAGCAGGGACCCAGGTAAGCTATAGAGGATGGAGACCCAGTCCAGTCTCTTGAAAAGAAAAATGGCAGGACACCTACATCGCTCAGTCGGTTAAGCGTCTGACTACCTGATTTCATCTCAGGTCATTATCTCTGGGTAGTAAGATAGAGCCCCACATCAGACTTGTGCTGGGTGTGGACACTGTTTAAATCCTCTCTCTCCCTGTCCCTCTGCCCTTCCCCTATCACTCAAGCTCTCTCTCTTTCTCTCTAAAGAAAGAGAGCTTCCTCTAAAGAGGAAAAAGAAAAGAAAACATGGCAAAACCTAAGCACGTTTTGAGTATCCCAATCCAGTATATTCGTAATAAGGAAAGATTGCACTTCTGGCAGAGGATCTTGGTGTCTAAAGCATATACTGTAGCAAACGTTTAGGCACACACATCCTAGGGAAGCATGGTGGGTAATTAGGAAAGGGACAGCTTAAATGACAGACACTAGGGCACCAGAATTCAACCTGGATGTGTGGGAGTGGCAGAAGTGTAGGGCTGACAACAGAATTAAGCCCAGATACCACTTATGGGTAAAAATGAGCTTTATTTTATTTTATTTTTAACATTTATTGATCATCTTTTTTTTTTTTTAAATAATCTCTATCCCCAACATGGGGCTTGAACTCAGGACCCCAAGATCAAGCATTGCATGCTCTGCACACTGAGCCAACCAGGCACTCCCAAAATGAACTTGAAGTATATTTTCTGCCTGGGTCAAGATTATCACTGAAATTGGGAAGCCCGTGCTTAAAGTGTTGGACCTGGAAAGCAAGGACTATGGAGAATCAGTAGTTGGCTGCACGGAGCTATTTCTGAGTAGAAAGTCTTTCAGCACCCATCACATACAACATTCAGATTACCCACTCCCACCAAACATGAAATAAATCAATTTTGGTTGCTGAGTGATGACAGTATGCCGGAGACGTACAAGCAGAGCAAGTGATGGGAAAACTGCAGAACAGTCTCCCTTAGGATCAGTGCTCGATGGTGTCTTGAACTACAGAGGCAGTGGTGGAGATGGAAGGAAGCGGGATGATCTGGTAGAGTAAAGGAGGGAAAGTGCTGAAAGAGAGAAGAAGATTACCAAAGCAGAATCCTTGGGAAGAAAGGTGGGGATAAGAGCAGAGCACGGGGTGGGCTAGCTTGAGCATTTATTTTAGTAGGAGAGAAGGCAGAAAACATGGGACAGAGGATACTCAAGATTTATTCAATTCCTACTATATCCCAGGATGGTTCAAGGGTATGACCTTAACTCCTTTAATCCTCCCAACAATTCTATGAGACAGGTATTGTTATCATCCTCATCTTACAGAAAAAGAAATCCAGTCACTGGGTGGGTAAGTTGGCCCCAGTGCCCATAAATAGCAAGTAACAGATTTGAGATTTGAACTTGAGTTGTTGGCTTCACACATGGAGCTCTTAACACCAATAGTAAATCCCTGCCCTTGGGGAAGCTGACAGGTTTGATGGTGAGAAAAATTGCAGGGAATGAACAATTATACCTCCCAAGAAATTTGCTTTATAAAAGACCTCCAATAAACAGAAAAAATAATATTTCTAATCCCCTAACATAGTGCCTCCCGCTTAGGAGTATTTGAAGAATCCAGGATGTGTTAGACTAACCAACACAATATCCTTTTTTCAACTTGGCCACTAGGGGGAAGAGTGGAGTATGAAAAAAAAAATTCGTTATCCTCACAGATTTGCCATGGCTGATAATTGGTGTTAGTTCTTTTCCTAACATTAGCAGTATATAAAACTTCTTTTGTGTTTTTTACTTATAAGGGATCGTTTTCAAGTAAGACTCATCTCAGCATCCATAAATTTTTGTCCACTTTGTAATACATATGCCATATATATATTTCTGCTAAGTGAAAGAAAATAGGCACAAGGAACAATATAGTGTTTGATTCCATTTATATGAAATGTCCAGAGAAGGCAAAGCTCTAAAGACAGACGTAGATTCGTAGTTGCCCGGATATGGGCTCAGAAGATGGGGGCTGAGAATGAGGGATTTTACTGAGTGACAAAAATGTTCTTAATTGATATGGTGATGATGGTCACATATGTAAAATGGTAAAATAACTGTACAAAAAATCATTGAATTGTACACTTGAAAGAGTGAGTTACATGATATGCAAAATATGCCTTTAAAAACTGTTGGAAAAAAAGAAATGTAACATTTTATGAATCAAACAACAACAAAAATCCCCACAGATTCAATATGATTAAAAATATAGGTTTATATATGCATAGAAATATCTAGAGTCACTCTTAGCAGTGATTAACTCTCAGAAATGCTAGTACAGGGGCAACTGGGTGGCTCAGTCGGTTAAATGTCTGCCTTTGGCTCAGGTCATGATCTCATAGTCCTGGGCTCGAGTCCCACATTCTGGCTCCCAGTTCAGCAGAGAGTCTGCTTTTCCCTCTTTCTCTGCCTGCTGCTCCCCCCGCTTGTGCTCACTCTCTCTGTCAAATAAATAAAATCTTAAAAAAAAAATAAAAGAAATGCTATTGTAGGGGTGCTTGGGTGGCTCAGTTGGTTGAGTGTCTGACTCTTGATTTTGGTTCAGGTCATGGTCTCAGGGTTATGAGATCAAGCCCCACATCAGGCTTCACACCCAGCAGGGAGTCTGCTGGAGATTTTCTCTCTCTCTCTCCCTCCCTCTGCCCCTCCCCACCACTCTTTCTCTCTCTGTCTCTTTCTCAAATAAATAAATAAATCTTAAAAAAAAAAAAAAAGGAAAGCTATTGTAGGGGAAAACTGGGACCTGTTTTATATACTCTTGTCTTTCTGTATGATTTGGGGGGTATTAATTAAAAATTTAAAAACTAGTTTTTAAGAGATGGGAAATTAAGATGCAGGAAATGCAATGGAATGATAATTATGTACCTAATGACATATATATATATATATATATATATATATATATATATAATTATAAGTAATAAACTTTAGATAGTCGAATGTGACTTACATTTTTTGTGTTTCTGCTTATTTTCTTTTTAAAGATTTTATTTATTTATTTCAGAGAGAGAACAAGTAGGGGCAGCAGCAGAGGGAGAGGAAGAAGCAGGCTCCCCACTGAGCAAGAAGCCTGATGTAGAACTTGATCCCATGACCCTGAGATCATGACCTGAGGGGAAGGCAGACGTTCAACAGACTGAACCACCGAGGTGCCCCTCTGTTTATTTTCTAATTAAAAAATGATTACATATTTCTTTTACAGTAAAAACTGGAAAGAGTTTAATTTAAAAAGCCAGAAAATACTGAGATAGTTTTTTTAAAAAATTAACTTCAGCATAGTGTTTATTGTATTTCATATGTAACAGAGCACTTTTTAGCTCCACAAAGGCCTGGGGCTTAGTTAGATTAAAACAAACACAAAAAAACTGACTTTGAGTTTGGACCCTAACTAGTGAAGTTGAAAGGTATTCTATACTCATTGTATTTTTTTTTAAAGATTTTATTTATTTATTTGACAGAGAGCGATCACAAGTAGGCAGAGAGGCAGGCAGAGAGAGAGAGGGAAGCAGTCTCCTGGCTGAGCAGAGAGCCCGATGCAGGGCTTGATCCCAGGACCCTGAGTCTACTCATTCTTATTTGAATCTACAAATTGGTATAGGGATGGTAGGAAAACACTAATGTGAGATTGAAGTTGGAATGTAGATTCTTTCTTTGAAGGTTCCCACGTATTAGTACATGTCTGATGGCTGTGGGGAGCCAGGTAGGAATCAGGTAGTCAAACTATCAGATAGTTAAAGTGGAAGAGGAAAAAAAAAATTATTTTAAGATTTTATTTACTTGAGAGAAAGAGCGTAGCAAGAGAGCGAGCAAGAGAGAGAGCACAATCAGGGGTGAGGGGCAGAGTGCGAGGGAGAAGCAAACTCCCCACTGAACAGGAAGCCTGAAGCGGGGCTCGATCCTAAGACACTGGGATCATGACCTGAGCCAAAAGCAGGTCAAGCTTAGCTGCCTGAGCCACCCAGGCACCCTGGAGAGGAAAAAAATCCTTAAGAGGACATTTGCTAGAGAGGAGGGACAATCTGGACTGATGACCCAGAACTTTGTGCAGTTTTTGTCCGGAATCACAGGAGATGTTCAATTGGAGTCCAGGGGGTAGTTGAGACAGGAATTACTTCCTACCTAGATACTGTTAGAATGTCTTGAAGAAAATGTCAACTTGTGATGAATTGGAAGAAATGTGCTGAAAAGGCCACTTTTTTTTTTTTTTTAAAGATTTTATTTATTTATTTGACAGAGAGTGAGAGATCACAGGTAGGCAGAGCGACAGGCAGAGAGAGAGGGAGAAGCAGTCTCTCTGCTGAGCAGGGAGCCCGATGGGGAGACTCCATCTGAGGACCCTGGGATCATGACCTGAGCCAAAGGGAAATGCTTAACTGACTGAGCCACTGAGGCACCCTGAGAAGGCCCTTCTAAGAGTAACACTAGCATAAAGTGCCTGGAAGAAACACTGAGCCCCAGCCATGCTGGTGGAGATCTGTACCAGAGACATGGAAACAGAGCAGGGCACCTGGGCTGACGTGAATACTCCTTAGAATATAAGCCTCTTGGGGCACCCGGGTGGTTCAGTGGCTTAAAGCCTCTGCCTTCGGCTCAGGTCATGATCCTAGGGTCCTGGGATTGAACCCCTGCATTGGGCTCCCTGCTCCTCTGCTCAGCAGGGAGTCTGCTCCTCCCTCTCCCTCTGCCCCTCTCACTCCTCCATTTGTGCCCCCCTCCTCTCAAATAAATAAATACTCAAAAAAAAAAAAAAAAGAATATAAGCCCCTTGGAGATTTTTGTCTGTGTCAGTGTGTGCTTAGAACAGCGCCTGCATGTAGTAGGCATGCCAGAGCTACTTACACATGATGGATGAATGGAAGCGTGAACATACGAGTGCGAGCCCAGACAGACCTTTGGCCTGTGGTGCTGCTGCGGTTTCAGCCCACGACAGCTGTTCGGGCAGGAAGGCCAAGGCTCCGGAGGCCATGGGCAAGGGCAGGCAAGGTCTGGAAGTCAGTGATGCATGGGTCATGCACGATTGACACGCAAAAGGAAAACATCTCATCAGCTCATATTTTTATTTATTTATTTATTTCTCATGAGCTCATATTTAGAAAGTCAGGAGTGACGGTGCTCTGTCATCCCTCCGAGATTTAACTGACCCTCCTCGCTCATGGAGTGCTCTCCTTGGACCTGTGACTCCTACCCAAGAGAGCGACCTTGCAGTGTACGACAGAGATGGTTCTAGACACAACATATGCCAAGTTTCCGAAACAGAAATGATATCTTTGTGTGGTCCAGAAGCACGGTTGTAATCCTGCTTAGAGTTTTGGTGGGGGGCGGTTTGGGGAGAAGTGGAGAGAAGGTGGAAAGAATGTCAGGAAATATGCTTTAAATTCATGATATTTTTTTAAAAAGAGGATCTCTGAAGTGAGTCCCATTTACAATTTAATGGTTACACTGTAGATGTATGTGTTATTCTTCCTAGAAAACGAAGACCTAAATTCAAAAAGTCTAATAAAATGCCTTATCGTATATCACTCTCTTTTGAACCAAGAAAATGCCCCAGAATGCCATAATTGTCACAACATGTTAGTGCCTTGGAACAATGGGAAACTTCTGATTGGAAAGCGGAGCAACGTAAAGCAGAAGGCTTAGCTGAGACACAGCGGTCAGGAACATACCTGACTAATGGGAAGAAGCCTTGCCGTAGGGACTGCCGTTCTGATTATGTAACATCCACATTTAAAAAAAAAATTAGTTCATGTGAAAGCATGCAAATGCCTCAGGCATGAATACAGCAGTCACTGTGCAAAGGGACCAGAAAAGCAACTGTCCTATCCGAAAATGTCCCTCCTCTGTGATTATTATGGTTACATTCCAAGACAATGGAGCTCCAGAGAGCGCTGAAATTCATCCAACAGACATGCTTGCATCCATTGTAATGAACCGTAATGGTGCCGACAGGAGTCACCTACAGACCCTAACACCTTAGACTCTGAACAGTTACCTCGACCTCCTCTCACCTGGAAGGCCCGCTGACCCGTCTCCACTTCCTCACCTGGCCAAGGGTACTCACCCTTCGAAACTCAGGTGAGCAATCATCTTTGCCTGGAAGCCCTCAGTGACCACTGTTTCTTTCCCAACTTTCATAGGCTCCCAGAGCTACTTTAACACTGTGTGCCATATTAGTTTTACAGCCCATTTTGTCTTTCTCTTTGACTAGAATGTAAGCATTTCCATCTATCCAGGAGCCTGCTGCGATGTCGGTAGCCTAGTAGGTCTTTCAATAAAT